>NW_026288316.1:52500-116087 GCF_023373465.1 Oncorhynchus keta
ACACCACAGAGGACTCTGGTTATTCCCTATATAGTACACCACAGAGGACTCTGGTTATTCCCTATATAGTACACCACAGAGGACTCTGGTTATTCCCTATATAGTACACCACAGAGGACTCTGGTTATTCCCTATATAGTACACCACAGAGGACTCTGGTTATTCCCTATATAGTACACCACAGAGGACTCTGGTTATTCCCTATATAGTACACCACAGAGGACTCTGGTTATTCCCTATATAGTACACCACAGAGGACTCTGGTTATTCCCTATATAGTACACCACAGAGGACTCTGGTTATTCCCTATATAGTACACCACATATCACTCTGGTTATTCCCTATATAGTACACCACAGAGGACTCTGGTTATTCCCTATATAGTACACCACAGAGGACTCTGGTTATTCCCTGTATAGTACACCACAGAGGACTCTGGTTATTTCCTATATAGTATTCCCTATAATAGTACACCACAGAGGACTCTGGTTATTCCCATAGTACACCACTCTGGTTATTCCCTATAAAGTACACCACAGAGGACTCTGGTTATTCCTGTATAGTACACCACATATATAGTACACCACAGAGGACTCTGGTTATTCCCTATATAGTACACCACAGAGGACTCTGGTTATTCCCTATATAGTACACCACATATCACTCTGGTTATTCCCTATATAGTACACCACAGAGGACTCTGGTTATTCCCTATATAGTACACAGAGGACTCTGGTTATTCCCTATATAGTACACCACAGGACTCTGGTTATTTATTCAGAGGACTCTGGTTATTCCCTATATAGTATATAGTACACCACAGAGGACTCTGGGACTCTGGTTATTCCCTATATAGTACACCACAGAGGACTCTGGTTATTCCCTATGTAGTACACCACAGAGGACTCTGGTTATTCCCTGTATAGTACACCACAGAGGACTCTGGTTATTTCCTATATAGTACACCACATATCACTCTGGTTATTCCCTATAAAGTACACCACAGAGGACTCTGGTTATTCCCTGTATAGTACACCACAGAGGACTCTGGTTATTCCCTATATAGTACACCACAGAGGACTCTGGTTATTCCCTATAGTACACCACAGAGTACACCACAGAGGACTCTGGTTATTCCCTATATAGTACACCACAGAGGACTCTGGTTATTCCCTATATAGTACACCACAGAGGACTCTGGTTATTCCCTATATAGTACACCACAGAGGACTCTGGTTATTTATAGTACACCACATATCACTCTGGTTATTCCCTATATAGTACACCACAGAGGACTCTGGTTATTCCCTATATAGTACACTCTGGTTATTCCCATATCAGAGGACTCTGGTTATTCCCTATATAGTACACCACAGAGGACTCTGGTTATCCCTGTATAGTACACCACAGAGGACTCTGGTTATTCCCTATATAGTACACCACAGAGGACTCTGGTTATTCCCTATATAGTACACCACAGAGGACTCTGGTTATTCCTGGTTATTCTGGTTATTCCCTATATAGTACACCACATAGGACTCTGGTTATTCCCTATATAGTACACCACAGAGGACTCTGGTTATTCCCTATATAGTACACCACAGAGGACTCTGGTTATTCCCTGTATAGTACACCACAGAGGACTCTGGTTATTCCCTATATAGTACACCACATATCACTCTGGTTATTCCCTATATAGTACACCACAGAGGACTCTGGTTATTCCCTATATAGTACACCACATATCACTCTGGTTATTCCCTATATAGTACACCACATAGGACTCTGGTTATTCCCTATATAGTACACCACAGAGGACTCTGGTTATTCCCTATATAGTACACCACAGAGGACTCTGGTTATTCCCTATATAGTACACCACATATCACTCTGGTTATTCCCTATATAGTACACCACAGAGGACTCTGGTTATTCCCTATATAGTACACCACAGAGGACTCTGGTTATTCCCTATATAGTACACCACAGAGGACTCTGGTTATTCCCTATATAGTACACCACAGAGGACTCTGGTTATTCCCTGTATAGTACACCACAGAGGACTCTGGTTATTCCCTATATAGTACACCACAGAGGACTCTGGTTATTCCCTATATAGTACACCACAGAGGACTCTGGTTATTCCCTATATAGTACACCACATATCACTCTGGTTATTCCCTATATAGTACACCACAGAGGACTCTGGTTATTCCCTATATAGTACACCACAGAGGACTCTGGTTATTCCCTATATAGTACACCACAGAGGACTCTGGTTATTCCCTATATAGTACACCACAGAGGACTCTGGTTATTCCCTATATAGTACACCACATAGGAATTTGGTCCATATCAGTGCACTATATACAGTTGAAGTCAGAAGTTTACATACACCTTAGCCAAATACATTTAAAGTTTTTCACAATTCCTGACATTTAATCCTAGTAAACATTCCCTGTTTCAGGTCAGTTAGGATCACCACTTTATTTTAAGAATGTGACATGTTAGAATAATAGTAGAGAGAATGATTTATTTCAGCTTTTAATTCTTTCATCACATTCCCAGTGGGCCAGAAGTTCACATACTCAATTAGTATTTGGTAGCATTGCCTTATAGTTGTTTAGCTTGGGTCAAACGTTTCGGGTAGCCTTCCACAAGCTTCCCACATTAAGTTGGGTGAATTTTGGCCCATTCCTCCTGACAGAGCTGGTGTAACTAAGTCAGGTTTGTAGGCCTCCTTGATCGCACACACTTTTTCAGTTCTGCCCACAAATGTTCTATAGGATTGAGGTCAGGGCTTTGTGATGGCCACTCCAATACCTTGACTTTGTTGTCCTTAAGCCATTTTGTCACAACTTTGGAAGTATGCTTGGTGTCATTGTTAATTTGGAAGACCCATTTGCGACCAAGCTTTAACTTCCTGACTGATGTCTTGAGATCTTGCTTCAATATATCCACATACTTTTCCTTCCTAATGATGCCATCTATTTTGTGAAGTGCACCAGTCCCTCCTGCAGCGAAGCACCGCCACAACATGATGCTGCCACCCCCACAACATGATGCTGCCACCCCCACAACATGATGCTGCCACCCCCATGCTTCACGGTTGGGATGGTGTTCTTCGGCTTATAAGCCTCCCCCTTTTTCCTCCAAACATAACGATGGTCATTATGGCCAAACAGTTCTATTTTTGTTTCATCAGACCAGAGGACATTTCTTCAAAAAGTACAATCTTTGTCCCCATGTGCAGTTGCAAACCGTAGTCTGGCTTTTCTATGGCAGTTTTGGAGCAGTGGCTTCTTCCTTGCTGAGCGGCCTTTCATGTTATGTCGATATAGGACTCGTTTTACTGTGGATATAGATACTTTTGTACCTGCTTCCTCCAGAATCTTCACAAGGTCCTTTGCTGTTGTTCTGGGATTGATTTCCACTTTTAGCACCAAAGTACGTTCATCTCTAGGAGACAGAACGCGTCTCCTTCCTGAGCGGTAGGACGGCTGCTTGGTCCCATGGTGTTTATACTTGCGTACTATTGTTTGTACAGATGAACGTGGTTCCTTCAGGCAATTGGAAATTGCTCCCAAGGATGAACCAGACTTGTGGAGGTCTACAATTTCTTTTCTGAGGTCTTAGCTGATTTCTTTTGATTTTCCCATGATGTCAAACAAAGAGGCACTGAGTTTGAAGGTAGGCCTTGAAATACATTCACAGGTACACCTCCAATTGACTCAAATTATGTCAATTTCTTGGAATTTTCCAAGTTGTTTAAAGGCACATTCAACTTAGTGTATATAAACTTCTGACCCAATGGAATTGTGATACAGTGAAATAATATGTCTGTAAACAATTGTTGGAAAAATGACTTGTGTCATGCACAAAGTAGATGTCCTAACCGACTTGTCAAAACTATAGTTTGTTAACAATTCATTTGTGGAGTGGTTGAAAAACGGGTTTTAATGACTCCAACCTAAGTGTATGTAAACTTCCGACTTCAACTGTAGGTAATAGGGTGCTACAGTTTCCTCTCATTCAGATTCATGACTGATACTGCTGTGGTTAGACTGTAGTGATGACTGATACTGCTGTGGTTAGACTGTAGTGATGACTGATGCTGCTGTGGTTAGACTGTAGTGATGACTGATACTGCTGTGGTTAGACTGTAGTGATGACTGATACTGCTGTGGTTAGACTGTAGTGATGACTGATACTGCTGTGGTTAGACTGTAGTGATGACTGATACTGCTGTGGTTAGACTGTAGTGATGACTGATACTGCTGTGGTTAGACTGTAGTGATGACTGATACTGCTGTGGTTAGACTGTAGTGATGACTGATACTGCTGTGGTTAGACTGTAGTGATGACTGATACTGCTGTGGTTAGACTGTAGTGATGACTGATACTGCTGTGGTTAGACTGTAGTGATGACTGATACTGCTGTGGTTAGACTGTAGTGATGACTGATACTGCTGTGGTTAGACTGTAGTCATGACTGATACTGCTGTGGTTAAACTGTAGTGATGACTGATACTGCTGTGGTTAAACTGTAGTCATGTCTGATACTGCTGTGGTTAGACTGTAGTGATGACTGATGCTGCTGTGGTTAGACTGTAGTGATGACTGATACTGCTGTGGTTAGACTGTAGTGATGACTGATACTGCTGTGGTTAGACTGTAGTGATGACTGATACTGCTGTGGTTAAACTGTAGTGATGACTGATGCTGCTGTGGTTAGACTGTAGTGATGACTGATACTGCTGTGGTTAAACTGTAGTGATGACTGATGCTGCTGTGGTTAGACTGTAGTGATGACTGATACTGCTGTGGTTAGACTGTAGTGATGACTGATACTGCTGTGGTTAGACTGTAGTCATGACTGATACTGCTGTGGTTAGACTGTAGTGATGACTGATACTGCTGTGGTTAGACTGTAGTGATGACTGATGCTGCTGTGGTTAGACTGTAGTGATGACTGATACTGCTGTGGTTAGACTGTAGTGATGACTGATGCTGCTGTGGTTAGACTGTAGTGATGACTGATACTGCTGTGGTTAGACTGTAGTCATGACTGATACTGCTGTGGTTAAACTGTAGTCATGTCTGATACTACTGTGGTTAGACTGTAGTGATGACTGATACTGCTGTGGTTAGACTGTAGTCATGACTGATACTGCTGTGGTTAAACTGTAGTGATGACTGATACTGCTGTGGTTAGACTGTAGTCATGACTGATACTGCTGTGGTTAGACTGTAGTGATGACTGATACTGCTGTGGTTAGACTGTAGTGATGACTGATACTGCTGTGGTTAGACTGTAGTGATGACTGATACTGCTGTGGTTAGACTGTAGTCATGACTGATACTGCTGTGGTTAGACTGTAGTCATGACTGATAGTTGATACTAATTGTTTGCAGGTCCGTATCTGGGCTCGGAGGAAAGCTATAGCTGAGGGACACGGAAACTATGCTCTCAATGTTACAGGACCAATGCTCAAGTTTTTTGAACGATACTACAATGCCAGCTACCCACTGTCCAAGTCAGGTAAGTTAGCTTAGCATTCAGACCTGTCAGGTAAGTTAGCTTAGCATTCAGACCTGTCAGGTAAGTCAGCTTAGCATTCAGACCTGTCAGGTAAGTTAGCTTAGCATTCAGACCTATCAGGTAAGTTAGCTTAGCATGCAGACCTGTCAGGTAAGTTAGCTTTGCATTCAGACCTGTCAGGTAAGTTAGCTTAGCATTCAGACCTGTCAGGTAAGTTAGCTTTGCATGCAGACCTGTCAGGTAAGTTAGCTTTGCATTCAGACCTGTCAGGTAAGTTAGCTTAGCATTCAGACCTGTCAGGTAAGTTAGCTTTGCATGCAGACCTGTCAGGTAAGTTAGCTTTGCATGCAGACCTGTCAGGTAAGTTAGCTTATCATTCAGACCTGTCAGGTAAGTTAGCTTTGCATGCAGACCTGTCAGGTAAGTTAGCTTAGCATGCAGACCTGTCAGGTAAGTCAGCTTAGCATTCAGACCTGTCAGGTAAGTTAGCTTAGCATTCAGACCTGTCAGGTAAGTTAGCTTAGCATGCAGACCTGTCAGGTAAGTCAGCTTAGCATTCAGACCTGTCAGGTAAGTTAGCTTAGCATGCAGACCTGTCAGGTAAGTTAGCTTAGCATTCAGACCTGTCAGGTAAGTTAGCTTAGCATTCAGACCTGTCAGGTAAGTTAGCTTTGCATTCAGACCTGTCAGGTAAGTTAGCGTTGTATTCAGACCTGTCAGGTAAGTTAGCTTAGCATTCAGACCTGTCAGGTAAGTCAGCGTTGTATTCAGGCCTGTCAGGTAAGTTAGCTTAGCATTCAGACCTGTCAGGTAAGTCAGCTTAGCATTCAGACCTGTCAGGTAAGTTAGCTTAGCATTCAGACCTGTCAGGTAAGTTAGCTTAGCATGCAGACCTGTCAGGTAAGTTAGCTTTGCATTCAGACCTGTCAGGTAAGTTAGCTTAGCATTCAGACCTGTCAGGTAAGTTAGCTTTGCATGCAGACCTGTCAGGTAAGTTAGCTTAGCATTCAGACCTGTCAGGTAAGTTAGCTTAGCATGCAGACCTGTCAGGTAAGTCAGCTTAGCATTCAGACCTGTCAGGTAAGTTAGCTTAGCATTCAGACCTGTCAGGTAAGTTAGCTTAGCATTCAGACCTGTCAGGTAAGTTAGCTTAGCATGCAGACATGTCAGGTAAGTCAGCTTAGCATTCAGACCTGTCAGGAAAGTTAGCTTAGCATTCAGGCCTGTCAGGTAAGTTAGCTTAGCATTCAGACCTGTCAGGTAAGTTAGCTTAGCATTCAGACCTGTCAGGTAAGTCAGCTTAGCATTCAGACCTGTCAGGTAAGTTAGCTTAGCATTCAGACCTGTCAGGTAAGTTAGCTTAGCATTCAGACCTGTCAGGTAAGTTAGCTTAGCATTCAGACCTGTCAGGTAAGTTAGCTTAGCATTCAGACCTGTCAGGTAAGTTAGCTTAGCATTCAGACCTGTCAGGTAAGTTAGCTTAGCATTCAGACCTGTCAGGTAAGTTAGCTTTGCATGCAGACCTGTCAGGTAAGTTAGCTTAGCATTCAGACCTGTCAGGTAAGTTAGCTTAGCATTCAGACCTGTCAGGTAAGTTAGCTTAGCATTCAGACCTGTCAGGTAAGTTAGCTTTGCATTCAGACCTGTCAGGTAAGTTAGCTTAGCATTCAGACCTGTCAGGTAAGTTAGCTTAGCATTCAGACCTGTCAGGTAAGTTAGCTTAGCATTCAGACCTGTCAGGTAAGTTAGCTTTGCATTCAGACCTGTCAGGTAAGTTAGCTTAGCATTCAGACCTGTCAGGTAAGTTAGCTTAGCATTCAGACCTGTCAGGTAAGTTAGCTTAGCATTCAGACCTGTCAGGTAAGTTAGCTTAGCATTCAGACCTGTCAGGTAAGTTAGCTTTGCATTCAGACCTGTCAGGTAAGTTAGCTTAGCATTCAGACCTGTCAGGTAAGTCAGCGTTGTATTCAGACCTGTCAGGTAAGTTAGCTTTGCATGCAGACCTGTCAGGAAAGTTAGCTTAGCATTCAGACCTGTCAGGTAAGTTAGCTTAGCATTCAGACCTGTCAGGTAAGTTAGCTTAGCATTCAGACCTGTCAGGTAAGTTAGCTTAGCATTCAGACCTGTCAGGTAAGTTAGCTTAGCATTCAGACCTGTCAGGTAAGTTAGCTTTGCATTCAGACCTGTCAGGTAAGTTAGCTTAGCATTCAGACCTGTCAGGTAAGTTAGCTTTGCATTCAGACCTGTCAGGTAAGTTAGCTTAGCATTCAGACCTGTCAGGTAAGTTAGCTTAGCATTCAGACCTGTCAGGTAAGTTAGCTTAGCATTCAGACCTGTCAGGTAAGTTAGCTTAGCATTCAGACCTGTCAGTTAGCTTTGCATGCAGACCTGTCAGGTAAGTTAGCTTAGCATTCAGACCTGTCAGGTAAGTTAGCTTAGCATAGCATTCAGACCTGTCAGGTAAGTTAGCATGCAGACCTGCATGCAGACCTGTCAGGTAAGTTAGCTTTGCATTCAGACCTGTCAGGTAAGTCAGCGTTGTATTCAGGCCTGTCAGGTAAGTTAGCTTAGCATTCAGACCTGTCAGGTAAGTTAGCTTAGCATGCAGACCTGTCAGGTAAGTTAGCTTAGCATTCAGAGCTGTCAGGTAAGTTAGCTTAGCATGCAGACCTGTCAGGTAAGTCAGCGTTGTATTCAGGCCTGTCAGGTAAGTTAGCTTTGCATTCAGACCTGTCAGGTAAGTTAGCTTAGCATTCAGACCTGTCAGGTAAGTTAGCTTAGCATTCAGACCTGTCAGGTAAGTTAGCTTAGCATGCAGACCTGTCAGGTAAGTTAGCTTAGCATGCAGACCTGTCAGGTAAGTTAGCTTTGCATGCAGACCTGTCAGGTAAGTTAGCTTAGCATGCAGACCTGTCAGGTAAGTCAGCTTAGCATTCAGACCTGTCAGGTAAGTTAGCTTAGCATGCAGACCTGTCAGGTAAGTTAGCTTAGCATTCAGACCTGTCAGGTAAGTTAGCTTTGCATGCAGACCTGTCAGGTAAGTTAGCTTAGCATGCAGACCTGTCAGGTAAGTCAGCTTAGCATTCAGACCTGTCAGGTAAGTTAGCTTAGCATGCAGACCTGTCAGGTAAGTTAGCTTAGCATTCAGACCTGTCAGGTAAGTTAGCTTAGCATTCAGACCTGTCAGGTAAGTTAGCTTAGCATTCAGACCTGTCAGGTAAGTTAGCTTAGCATGCAGACCTGTCAGGTAAGTCAGCTTAGCATTCAGACCTGTCAGGTAAGTTAGCTTAGCATGCAGACCTGTCAGGTAAGTTAGCTTAGCATTCAGACCTGTCAGGTAAGTTAGCTTAGCATTCAGACCTGTCAGGTAAGTTAGCTTAGCATTCAGACCTGTCAGGTAAGTTAGCTTAGCATTCAGACCTGTCAGGTAAGTTAGCTTAGCATTCAGACCTGTCAGGTAAGTTAGCATTTGTCAGTTAGCTTAGCAGACCTGTCAGGTAAGTTAGCTTAGCATTCAGACCTGTCAGGTAAGTTAGCTTTGCATTCAGACCTGTCAGGTAAGTTAGCTTAGCATTCAGACCTGTCAGGTAAGTTAGCTTAGCATTCAGACCTGTCAGGTAAGTTAGCTTAGCATTCAGACCTGTCAGGTAAGTTAGCTTAGCATTCAGACCTGTCAGGTAAGTTAGCTTAGCATTCAGACCTGTCAGGTAAGTTAGCTTAGCATTCAGACCTGTCAGTATAGCAGGCCTGTCAGGTAAGTTAGCTTAGCATTCAGACCTGTCAGGTAAGTTAGCTTAGCAGTCAGCTTGCATGCAGACCTGTCAGGTAAGAGCTGTCAGGTAAGCTTAGCATTCAGACCTGTCAGGTAAGTTAGCTTAGCATTCAGACCTGTCAGGTAAGTTAGCGTTGTATTCAGACCTGTCAGGTAAGTTAGCTTAGCATTCAGACCTGTCAGGTAAGTTAGCTTAGCATTCAGACCTGTCAGGTAAGTTAGCTTAGCATTCAGACCTGTCAGGTAAGTTAGCTTAGCATGCAGACCTGTCAGGTAAGTTAGCTTAGCATTCAGACCTGTCAGGTAAGTTAGCTTAGCATTCAGACCTGTCAGGTAAGTTAGCTTTGCATTCAGACCTGTCAGGTAAGTTAGCTTAGCATTCAGACCTGTCAGGTAAGTCAGCGTTGTATTCAGGCCTGTCAGGTAAGTTAGCTTAGCATTCAGACCTGTCAGGTAAGTTAGCTTAGCATGCAGACCTGTCAGGTAAGTTAGCTTAGCATTCAGACCTGTCAGGTAAGTTAGCTTAGCATTCAGACCTGTCAGGTAAGTTAGCTTAGCATTCAGACCTGTCAGGTAAGTTAGCTTAGCATTCAGACCTGTCAGGTAAGTTAGCTTAGCATTCAGACCTGTCAGGTAAGTTAGCTTAGCATTCAGACCTGTCAGGTAAGTCAGGTCAGACCTGTCAGGTAAGTTAGCTTAGCATTCAGACCTGTCAGGTAAGTTAGCTTAGCATTCAGACCTGTCAGGTAAGTTAGCTTAGCATGCAGACCTGTCAGGTAAGTTAGCTTTGCATTCAGACCTGTCAGGTAAGTTAGCTTAGCATTCAGACCTGTCAGGTAAGTTAGCTTTGCATGCAGACCTGTCAGGTAAGTTAGCTTAGCATTCAGACCTGTCAGGAGCATTCAGACCTTGCATTCAGACCTGTCAGGTAAGTTAGCTTAGCATTCAGACCTGTCAGGTAAGTTAGCTTAGCATTCAGACCTGTCAGGTAAGTTAGCTTAGCATTCAGACCTGTCAGGTAAGTTAGCTTAGCATTCAGACCTGTCAGGTAAGTTAGCTTAGCATTCAGACCTGTCAGGTAAGTTAGCTTAGCATTCAGACCTGTCAGGTAAGTTAGCTTAGCATGCAGACCTGTCAGGTAAGTTAGCTTAGCATTCAGACCTGTCAGGTAAGTTAGCTTAGCATGCAGACCTGTCAGGTAAGTTAGCTTAGCATTCAGACCTGTCAGGTAAGTTAGCTTAGCATTCAGACCTGTCAGGTAAGTTAGCTTAGCATGCAGACCTGTCAGGTAAGTTAGCTTAGCATTCAGACCTGTCAGGTAAGTTCAGGCTTAGCATTCAGACCTGTCAGGTAAGTTAGCTTAGCATTCAGACCTGTCAGGTAAGTTAGCTTAGCATTCAGACCTGTCAGGTAAGTTAGCTTAGCATTCAGACCTGTCAGGTAAGTTAGCTTGCATGCAGACCTGTCAGGTAAGTTAGCTTAGCATTCAGACCTGTGTAAGTTAGCTTCAGACCTGTCAGGTAAGTTAGCTTAGCATGCAGACCTGTCAGGTAAGTAGCTTAGCATTCAGACCTGTCAGGTAAGTTAGCATGCAGACCTGTCAGGTAAGTTAGCTTAGCATGCAGACCTGTCAGGTAAGTTAGCTTAGCATGCAGACCTGTCAGGGTTAGCTTAGCATTCAGACCTGTCAGGTAAGTTAGCTTAGCATTCAGACCTGTCAGGTAAGTTAGCTTAGCATTCAGACCTGTCAGGTAAGTTAGCTTAGCATTCAGACCTGTCAGGTAAGTTAGCATTCAGACCTGTCAGGCAGTTAGCTTAGCATTCAGACCTGTCAGGTAAGTTAGCTTAGCATTCAGACCTGTCAGGTAAGTTAGCTTAGCATTCAGACCTGTCAGGTAAGTTAGCATTCAGAGCATTCAGACCTGTCAGGTAAGTTAGCTTAGCATTCAGACCTGTCAGGTAAGTTAGCTTAGCATGCAGACCTGTCAGACATGCAGACCTGTCAGGTAAGGTATTGCAGACCTGTCAGGTAAGTTAGCTTAGCATTCAGACCTGTCAGGTAAGTTAGCTTTGCATGCAGACCTGTCAGGTAAGTAAGTTAGTCTTGTATTCTTAGCATTCAGACCTGTCAGGTAAGTTAGCTTAGCATTCAGACCTGTCAGGTAAGTTAGCTTAGCATTCAGACCTGTCAGGTAAGTTAGCTTAGCATGCAGACCTGTCAGGTAAGTTAGCTTAGCATGCAGACCTGTCAGGTAAGTCAGCTTAGCATTCAGACCTGTCAGGTAAGTTAGCTTAGCATTCAGACCTGTCAGGTAAGTTAGCTTTGCATTCAGACCTGTCAGGTAAGTTAGCTTAGCATTCAGACCTGTCAGGTAAGTTAGCTTAGCATTCAGACCTGTCAGGTAAGTTAGCTTAGCATTCAGACCTGTCAGGTAAGTTAGCTTAGCATTCAGACCTGTCAGGTAAGTTAGCTTAGCATTCAGACCTGTCAGGTAAGTTAGCTTAGCATTCAGACCTGTCAGGTAAGTTAGCTTAGCATTCAGACCTGTCAGGTAAGTTAGCTTAGCATTCAGACCTGTCAGGTAAGTTAGCTTAGCATGCAGACCTGTCAGGTAAGTTAGCTTAGCATTCAGACCTGTCAGGGTTAGCTTTGCATGCAGACCTGTCAGGTAAGTTAGCTTAGCATTCAGACCTGTCAGGTAAGTTAGCTTTAGCATTCAGACCTGTCAGGTAAGTTAGCTTAGCATTCAGACCTGTCAGGTAAGTTAGCTTAGCATTCAGACCTGTCAGGTAAGTTAGCTTAGCATTCAGACCTGTCAGGTAAGTTAGCTTTGCATTCAGACCTGTCAGGTAAGTTAGCTTTGCATGCAGACCTGTCAGGTAAGTTAGCTTAGCATGCAGACCTGTCAGGTAAGTCAGCTTAGCATTCAGACCTGTCAGGTAAGTTAGCTTAGCATTCAGACCTGTCAGGTAAGTTAGCTTAGCATTCAGACCTGTCAGTAAGTTAAGTTAGCATTCAGACCTTAGCATTCAGACCTGTCAGGTAAGTTAGCTTAGCATTCAGACCTGTCAGGTAAGTTAGCTTTAGCATTCAGACCTGTCAGGTAAGTTAGCTTAGCATTCAGACCTGTCAGGTAAGTTAGCTTAGCATTCAGACCTGTCAGGTAAGTTAGCTGCATTCAGACCTGTCAGTTTCAGACCTGTCAGTTAGTAGCATGCAGTCAGGTAAGTCAGCTTAGCATGCAGACCTGTCTGTTAGCTTAGGCAGACCTGTCAGGTAAGTTAGCTTAGCATGCAGACCTGTCAGGTAAGTCAGCTTAGCATTCAGACCTGTCAGGTAAGTTAGCTTAGCATTCAGACCTGTCAGGTAAGTTAGCTTTGCATTCAGACCTGTCAGGTAAGTTAGCTTAGCATTCAGACCTGTCAGGTAAGTTAGCTTTGCATTCAGACCTGTCAGGTAAGTTAGCTTAGCATTCAGACCTGTCAGGTAAGTTATAGCATTGCAGACCTGTCAGGTAAGTTAGCTTAGCATTGCAGACCTGTCAGGTAAGTCAGCTTAGCATGCAGACCTGTCAGGTAAGTTAGTCTTAGCATTCAGACCTGTCAGGTAAGTTAGCTTAGCATTCAGACCTGTCAGGTAAGTTAGCTTAGCATTCAGACCTGTCAGGTAAGTTAGCTTAGCATTCAGACCTGTCAGGTAAGTTAGCTTAGCATTCAGACCTGTCAGGTAAGTTAGCTTAGCATTCAGACCTGTCAGGTAAGTTAGCTTAGCATTCAGACCTGTCAGGTAAGTTAGCTTAGCATTCAGACCTGTCAGGTAAGTTAGCTTAGCATTCAGACCTGTCAGGTAAGTTAGGCAGGTAAGTTTTGCATTCAGACCTGTCAGGTAAGTTAGCTTAGCATTCAGACCTGTCAGGTAAGTTAGCTTAGCATTCAGACCTGTCAGGTAAGTTAGCTTACAGACCTGTCAGGTGTCAGCTTAGCATGCAGACCTGTCAGGTAAGTTAGCTTAGCATTCAGACCTGTCAGGTAAGTTAGCTTAGCATTCAGACCTGTCAGGTAAGTTAGCTTAGCTTGTATTCCAGACCTGTCAGGTAAGTTAGCTTAGCATTGCAGACCTGTCAGGTAAGTTAGCTTAGCATGCAGACCTGTCAGGTTAGCTTAGCATGCAGACCTGTCAGGTAAGTTAGCATTCAGAGCATGCAGACCTGTCAGGTAAGTTAGCTTAGCATTCAGACCTGTCAGGTAAGTTAGCTTAGCATTCAGACCTGTCAGGTAAGTTAGCTTAGCATTCAGACCTGTCAGGTAAGTTAGCTTAGCATTCAGACCTGTCAGGTAAGTTAGCTTAGCATTCAGACCTGTCAGGTAAGTTAGCTTAGCATTCAGACCTGTCAGGTAAGTTAGCTTAGCATTCAGAACTGTCAGGTAAGTTAGCTTAGCATTCAGACCTGTCAGGTAAGTTAGCTTAGCATTCAGACCTGTCAGGTAAGTTAGCTTTGCATTCAGACCTGTCAGGTAAGTTAGCTTAGCATGCAGACCTGTCAGGTAAGTCAGCTTAGCATGCAGACCTGTCAGGTAAGTCAGCTTAGCATGCAGACCTGTCAGGTAAGTTAGCTTTGCATGCAGACCTGTCAGGTAAGTTAGTCTTGTATTCCGACCTGTCAGGTAAGTTAGCTTTGCATTCAGACCTGTCAGGTAAGTTAGCTTAGCATTCAGACCTGTCAGGTAAGTTACATTAGCATTCAGACCTGTCAGGTAAGTTAGCTTAGCATTCAGACCTGTCAGGTAAGTTAGCTTTGCATTCAGACCTGTCAGGTAAGTTAGCTTTGCATGCAGACCTGTCAGGTAAGTTAGCTTAGCATGCAGACCTGTCAGGTAAGTCAGCTTAGCATTCAGACCTGTCAGGTAAGTTAGCTTAGCATGCAGACCTGTCAGTTAAGTTAGCTTAGCATTCAGACCTGTCAGGTAAGTTAGCTTAGCATTCAGACCTGTCAGGTAAGTTAGCTTTGCATTCAGACCTGTCAGGTAAGTTAGCTTAGCATTCAGACCTGTCAGGTAAGTTAGCTTAGCATTCAGACCTGTCAGGTAAGTTAGCTTTGCATACAGACCTGTCAGTTAGTCAGACCTGTCAGGTGTCAGTTAGCTTAGCATTCAGACCTGTCAGGTAAGTTAGCTTAGCATGCAGACCTGTCAGGTAAGTTAGCTTAGCATGCAGACCTGTCAGGTAAGTTAGCTTAGCATGCAGACCTGTCAGGTAAGTCAGCTTAGCATTCAGACCTGTCAGGTAAGTTAGCTTAGCATTCAGACCTGTCAGGTAAGTTAGCTTAGCATTCAGACCTGTCAGGTAAGTTAGCTTAGCATTCAGACCTGTCAGGTAAGTTAGCTTAGCATTCAGACCTGTCAGGTAAGTTAGCTTTGCATTCAGACCTGTCAGGTAAGTTAGCTTAGCATTCAGACCTGTCAGGTAAGTTAGCTTAGCATTCAGACCTGTCAGGTAAGTTAGCTTAGCATTCAGACCTGTCAGGTAAGTTAGCTTAGCATTCAGACCTGTCAGGTAAGTTAGCTTAGCATTCAGACCTGTCAGGTAAGTTAGCTTAGCATTCAGACCTGTCAGGTAAGTTAGCTTAGCATTCAGACCTGTCAGGTAAGTTAGCTTAGCATTCAGACCTGTCAGCTTAGCAGCTTAGCATTCAGACCTGTCAGGTAAGTTAGCTTAGCATTCAGACCTGTCAGGTAAGTTAGCTTAGCATGCAGACCTGTCAGGTAAGTCAGCTTAGCATTCAGACCTGTCAGGTAAGTTAGCTTAGCATGCAGACCTGTCAGGTAAGTTAGCTTTGCATTGCAGACCTGTCAGGTAAGTTAGCTTGCATTCAGACCTGTCAGGTAAGTTAGCTTAGCATTCAGACCTGTCAGGTAAGTTAGCTTAGCATTCAGACCTGTCAGGTAAGTTAGCTTAGCATTCAGACCTGTCAGGTAAGTTAGCTTAGCATTCAGACCTGTCAGGTAAGTTAGCTTAGCATTCAGACCTGTCAGGTAAGTTAGCTTTGCATGCAGACCTGTCAGGTAAGTTAGCTTAGCATGCAGACCTGTCAGGTAAGTTAGCTTAGCATTCAGACCTGTCAGGTAAGTTAGCTTAGCATGCAGACCTGTCAGGTAAGTTAGCTTAGCATTCAGACCTGTCAGGTAAGTTAGCTTAGCATTCAGACCTGTCAGGTAAGTTAGCTTAGCATTCAGACCTGTCAGGTAAGTTAGCTTAGCATTCAGACCTGTCAGGTAAGTTAGCTTAGCATTCAGACCTGTCAGGTAAGTTAGCTTAGCATTCAGACCTGTCAGGTAAGTTAGCTTTGCATACAGACCTGTCAGGTAAGTTAGTCTTGTATTCCGACCTGTCAGGTGAGTTAGCTTAGCATGCAGACCTGTCAGGTAAGTCAGCTTAGCATGCAGACCTGTCAGGTAAGTCAGCTTAGCATGCAGACCTGTCAGGTAAGTTAGCTTAGCATGCAGACCTGTCAGGTAAGTTAGCTTAGCATTCAGACCTGTCAGGTAAGTTAGCTTAGCATTCAGACCTGTCAGGTAAGTTAGCTTAGCATTCAGACCTGTCAGGTAAGTTAGCTTAGCATTCAGACCTGTCAGGTAAGTTAGCTTTGCATTCAGACCTGTCAGGTAAGTTAGCTTTGCATTCAGACCTGTCAGGTAAGTTAGCTTAGCATTCAGACCTGTCAGGTAAGTTAGCTTCGCATGCAGACCTGTCAGGTAAGTCAGCTTAGCATTCAGACCTGGCAGGTAAGTTAGCTTAGCATGCAGACCTGTCAGGTAAGTTAGCTTTGCATGCAGACCTGTCAGGTAAGTTAGCTTTGTATTGCAGACCTGTCAGGTAAGTCAGTTTAGCATTCAGACCTGTCAGGTAAGTTAGCTTTGCATTCAGACCTGTCAGGTAAGTTAGCTTTGCATGCAGACCTGTCAGGTAAGTTAGCTTAGCATGCAGACCTGTCAGGTAAGTCAGCTTAGCATTCAGACCTGTCAGGTAAGTTAGCTTAGCATTCAGACCTGTCAGGTAAGTTAGCTTAGCATTCAGACCTGTCAGGTAAGTTAGCTTAGCATTCAGACCTGTCAGGTAAGTTAGCTTAGCATTCAGACCTGTCAGGTAAGTTAGCTTTGCATTCAGACCTGTCAGGTAAGTTAGCTTAGCATTCAGACCTGTCAGGTAAGTTAGCTTAGCATGCAGACCTGTCAGGTAAGTTAGCTTAGCATGCAGACCTGTCAGGTAAGTTAGCTTAGCATTCAGACCTGTCAGGTAAGTTAGCTTAGCATGCAGACCTGTCAGTTAAGTTAGCTTAGCATTCAGACCTGTCAGGTAAGTTAGCTTAGCATTCAGACCTGTCAGGTAAGTTAGCTTTGCATTCAGACCTGTCAGGTAAGTTAGCTTAGCATTCAGACCTGTCAGGTAAGTTAGCTTAGCATTCAGACCTGTCAGGTAAGTTAGCTTTGCATACAGACCTGTCAGGTAAGTTAGTCTTGTATTCCGACCTGTCAGGTGAGTTAGCTTAGCATGCAGACCTGTCAGGTAAGTCAGCTTAGCATGCAGACCTGTCAGGTAAGTCAGCTTAGCATCAGACCTTCAGCATAGCAGACCTGTCAGGTAAGTTAGCTTAGCATGCAGACCTGTCAGGTAAGTTAGCTTAGCATTCAGACCTGTCAGGTAAGTTAGCTTAGCATTCAGACCTGTCAGGTAAGTTAGCTTAGCATTCAGACCTGTCAGGTAAGTTAGCTTAGCATTCAGACCTGTCAGGTAAGTTAGCTTAGCATTCAGACCTGTCAGGTAAGTTAGCTTAGCATTCAGACCTGTCAGGTAAGTTAGCTTAGCATTCAGACCTGTCAGGTAAGTTAGCTTAGCATTCAGACCTGTCAGGTAAGTTAGCTTAGCATTCAGACCTGTCAGGTAAGTTAGCTTTGCATTCAGACCTGTCAGGTAAGTTAGCTTAGCATTCAGACCTGTCAGGTAAGTTAGCTTAGCATCAGACCTGTCAGGTAAGTCAGCTTAGCATGCAGACCTGTCAGGTAAGTTAGCTTAGCATTCAGACCTGTCAGGTAAGTAAGCATTCAGACCTGTCAGGTAAGTTAGTCTTAGCATTCAGACCTGTCAGGTAAGTTAGCTTTGCATTCAGACCTGTCAGGTAAGTTAGCTTAGCATTCAGACCTGTCAGGTAAGTTAGCTTAGCATTCAGACCTGTCAGGTAAGTTAGCTTAGCATTCAGACCTGTCAGGTAAGTTAGCTTTGCATTCAGACCTGTCAGGTAAGTTAGCTTTGCATGCAGACCTGTCAGGTAAGTTAGCTTAGCATTCAGACCTGTCAGGTAAGTTAGCATTCAGACCTGTCAGGTAAGTCAGCTTAGCATTCAGACCTGTCAGGTAAGTTAGCTTAGCATGCAGACCTGTCAGGTAAGTTAGCTTAGCATTCAGACCTGTCAGGTAAGTTAGCTTAGCATTCAGACCTGTCAGGTAAGTTAGCTTTGCATTCAGACCTGTCAGGTAAGTTAGCTTAGCATTCAGACCTGTCAGGTAAGTTAGCTTAGCATTCAGACCTGTCAGGTAAGTTAGCTTTGCATACAGACCTGTCAGGTAAGTTAGTCTTGTATTCCGACCTGTCAGGTGAGTTAGCTTAGCATGCAGACCTGTCAGGTAAGTCAGCTTAGCATGCAGACCTGTCAGGTAAGTCAGCTTAGCATGCAGACCTGTCAGGTAAGTTAGCTTAGCATGCAGACCTGTCAGGTAAGTCAGCTTAGCATTCAGACCTGTCAGGTAAGTTAGCTTAGCATTCAGACCTGTCAGGTAAGTTAGCTTTGCATTCAGACCTGTCAGGTAAGTTAGCTTTGCATTCAGACCTGTCAGGTAAGTTAGCTTAGCATTCAGACCTGTCAGGTAAGTTAGTTAGCATTCAGACCTGCATGCAGACCTGTCAGGTAAGTCAGCTTAGCATTCAGACCTGTCAGGTAAGTTAGCTTAGCATGCAGACCTGTCAGGTAAGTTAGCTTAGCATTCAGACCTGTCAGGTAAGTTAGCTTAGCATTCAGACCTGTCAGGTAAGTTAGCTTAGCATTCAGACCTGTCAGGTAAGTTAGCTTTGCATTCAGACCTGTCAGGTAAGTTAGCTTGCATGCAGACCTGTCAGGTAAGTTCAGAGTCTTAGCTTAGCATGCAGACCTGTCAGGTAAGTCAGCTTAGCATTCAGACCTGTCAGGTAAGTTAGCTTAGCATTCAGACCTGTCAGGTAAGTTAGCTTAGCATTCAGACCTGTCAGGTAAGTTAGCTTAGCATTCAGACCTGTCAGGTAAGTTAGCTTAGCATTCAGACCTGTCAGGTAAGTTAGCTTTGCATTCAGACCTGTCAGGTAAGTTAGCTTTGCATGCAGACCTGTCAGGTAAGTTAGCTTAGCATGCAGACCTGTCAGGTAAGTCAGCTTAGCATTCAGACCTGTCAGGTAAGTTAGCTTAGCATGCAGACCTGTCAGGTAAGTTAGCTTAGCATTCAGACCTGTCAGGTAAGTTAGCTTAGCATTCAGACCTGTCAGGTAAGTTAGCTTTGCATTCAGACCTGTCAGGTAAGTTAGCTTAGCATTCAGACCTGTCAGGTAAGTTAGCTTAGCATTCAGACCTGTCAGGTAAGTTAGCTTTGCATTCAGACCTGTCAGGTAAGTTAGCTTAGCATTCAGACCTGTCAGGTAAGTTAGCTTAGCATGCAGACCTGTCAGGTAAGTCAGCTTAGCATGCAGACCTGTCAGGTAAGTCAGCTTAGCATGCAGACCTGTCAGGTAAGTTAGCTTAGCATGCAGACCTGTCAGGTAAGTCAGCTTAGCATTCAGACCTGTCAGGTAAGTTAGCTTAGCATTCAGACCTGTCAGGTAAGTTAGCTTTGCATTCAGACCTGTCAGGTAAGTTAGCTTAGCATTCAGACCTGTCAGGTAAGTTAGCTTAGCATTCAGACCTGTCAGGTAAGTTAGCTTAGCATTCAGACCTGTCAGGTAAGTTAGCTTTGCATTCAGACCTGTCAGGTAAGTTAGCTTAGCATGCAGACCTGTCAGGTAAGTCAGCTTAGCATGCAGACCTGTCAGGTAAGTCAGCTTAGCATGCAGACCTGTCAGGTAAGTTAGCTTTGCATGCAGACCTGTCAGGTAAGTTAGTCTTGTAGTTTCTTAGCATTCGACCTGTCAGGTAAGTTAGCTTTGCATTCAGACCTGTCAGGTAAGTTAGCTTAGCATTCAGACCTGTCAGGTAAGTTAGCTTAGCATTCAGACCTGTCAGGTAAGTTAGCTTAGCATTCAGACCTGTCAGGTAAGTTAGCTTAGCATTCAGACCTGTCAGGTAAGTTAGCTTTGCATGCAGACCTGTCAGGTAAGTTAGCTTAGCATGCAGACCTGTCAGGTAAGTTAGCTTAGCATTCAGACCTGTCAGGTAAGTTAGCTTAGCATGCAGACCTGTCAGTTAAGTTAGCTTAGCATTCAGACCTGTCAGGTAAGTTAGCTTAGCATTCAGACCTGTCAGGTAAGTTAGCTTTGCATTCAGACCTGTCAGGTAAGTTAGCTTTGCATTCAGACCTGTCAGGTAAGTTAGCTTAGCATTCAGACCTGTCAGGTAAGTTAGCTTTGCATACAGACCTGTCAGGTAAGTTAGTTCTTGTATTCCGACCTGTCAGGTGAGTTAGCTTAGCATGCAGACCTGTCAGGTAAGTCAGCTTAGCATGCAGACCTGTCAGGTAAGTCAGCTTAGCATGCAGACCTGTCAGGTAAGTTAGCTTAGCATGCAGACCTGTCAGGTAAGTCAGCTTAGCATTCAGACCTGTCAGGTAAGTTAGCTTAGCATTCAGACCTGTCAGGTAAGTTAGCTTAGCATTCAGACCTGTCAGGTAAGTTAGCTTTGCATTCAGACCTGTCAGGTAAGTTAGCTTTGCATTCAGACCTGTCAGGTAAGTTAGCTTAGCATTCAGACCTGTCAGGTAAGTTAGCTTTGCATTCAGACCTGTCAGGTAAGTTAGCTTAGCATTCAGACCTGTCAGGTAAGTTAGCTTAGCATTCAGAACTGTCAGGTAAGTTAGCTTAGCATGCAGACCTGTCAGGTAAGTTAGCTTTGCATTCAGACCTGTCAGGTAAGTTAGCTTAGCATGCAGACCTGTCAGGTAAGTCAGCTTAGCATGCAGACCTGTCAGGTAAGTCAGCTTAGCATGCAGACCTGTCAGGTAAGTTAGCTTTGCATGCAGACCTGTCAGGTAAGTTAGTCTTGTATTCCGACCTGTCAGGTAAGTTAGCTTTGCATTCAGACCTGTCAGGTAAGTTAGCTTAGCATTCAGACCTATCAGGTAAGTTAGATTAGCATTCAGACCTGTCAGGTAAGTTAGCTTAGCATTCAGACCTGTCAGGTAAGTTAGCTTTGCATTCAGACCTGTCAGGTAAGTTAGCTTTGCATGCAGACCTATCAGGTAAGTTAGCTTTGCATGCAGACCTGTCAGGTAAGTTAGCTTAGCATGCAGTCCTGTCAGGTAAGTTAGCTTAGCATGCAGTCCTGTCAGGTAAGTCAGCTTAGCATGCAGACCTGTCAGGTAAGTTAGCTTAGCATTCAGACCTGTCAGGTAAGTTAGCTTAGCATTCAGACCTGTCAGGTAAGTTAGCTTTGCATGCAGACCTTTCAGGTAAGTTAGTCTTGTATTCCGACCTGTCAGGTAAGTTAGCTTAGCATGCAGACCTGTCAGGTAAGTCAGCTTAGCATGCAGACCTGTCAGGTAAGTTAGCTTAGCATTCAGACCTGTCAGGTAAGTTAGCTTAGCATTCAGACCTGTCAGGTAAGTTAGCTTAGCATGCAGACCTGTCAGGTAAGTTAGCTTAGCATGCAGACCTGTCAGGTAAGTTAGCTTAGCATGCAGACCTGTCAGGTAAGTTAGTCTTGTATTCTGACCTGTCAGGTAAGTTAGCTTAGCATTCAGACCTGTCAGGTAAGTTAGCTTAGCATTCAGACCTGTCAGGTAAGTTAGCTTAGCATTCAGACCTGTCAGGTAAGTTAGCGTTGTATTCCGACCTCAGCTCCATGAGTGCATGTGTACACATGTATGCCTACACTTATATTATACTCTGTGAAACTAAGTCTCCCAGCAGATTGTTGTTTATGTTCCAAATGGCTCCCTATTCCCTATAAAGTGCACTAAAGCTCTGGTCAAAAGTAGTGCATTATAAAGGGAATAGGGTACCATTTAGGCCTCCTTTATTGTCTTTTCCCCTGTAGACCAGATAGCTCTGCCTGACTTCAATGCTGGAGCCATGGAGAACTGGGGTCTGATCACCTACAGAGAGACAGCCCTCCTGTACGATCCAGCCATCTCCTCTGTTGGAAACAAAGAGAGAGTCTTGACTGTGGTGGCTCACGAACTGGCTCATATGGTAGTGTGTTCTCTATGTCATCACTGTACTTCCTGTCCAACCTATGACATCCCTGTACTTCCTGTTAAACCTATGACATCCCTGTACTTCCTGTCAAACCTATGACATCACTGTACTGCCTATCCAACCTATGACATTACTGTATTTCCTGTCCAACCTATGACATCCCTGTACTTCCTGTCCAACCTATGACATCACTATACTTCCTGTCCAACCTATGACATTACTGTACTTCCTGTCCAACCTATGACATCACATCCTGCAAGGAGAAACATTTCTCGGGAGGATGACTAAGGTCCACAACATGAGCCAGGTAATGAGAGGAAGCCCAGTTGCCAGTTGCCGGGAGAAGATGGAACGAGATGGATTTTGGCCAGACACAATTAAAAAAAAGAAAAAGCAATGTTTTGTTCCCAAAACTAGATTATGTTACTAACAGAGTGGACTAAGTTTAGTAGACTTGTTGTGTTGTTTAGAAGGAGTGCAAATGGAGTTATTGCACACACTTCACAGAGAAGGCGTTCCCTAATGGAAATATGCACATACATGCTAGAACGCGCCAATAGGATCTCGCTAGCTCCTGCTTGGCTCTGCCCACCTCCTTGCTTGTTCTGCCCACTATGACTAATTGCTTCCCATTTGAAACGACGGGCTAAGGTCTATCTTGGTTTAGATATAAAAATCTTTGGTTAGAGTTTTGGGCTAGTAACCGGCAGGTAGCATAGCGGTTAGAGTGTTGGACTAGTAACTGGCAGGTAGCATAGTGGTTAGAGTGTTGGGCTAGTAACCGGCAGGTAGCATAGCGGTTAGAGTGTTGGACTAGTAACTGGCAGGTAGCCTAGTGGTTAGAGCGTTGGGCTAGTAACCAGCAGGTAGCCTAGCGGTTAGAGCGTTGGGCTAGTAACCGGCAGGTAGCCTAGTGGTTAGTGTTGGGCTAGTAACCGGCAGGTAGCATAGCGGTTAGAGCGTTGGACTAGTAACCAGCAGGTAGCCTAGTGGTTAGAGCGTTGGGCTAGTAACCGGCAGGTAGCCTAGTGGTTAGAGTGTTGGGCTAGTAACCGGCAGGTAGCCTAGCGGTTAGAGTGTTGGGCTAGTAACCGGCAGGTAGCCTAGCGGTTAGAGTGTTGGGCTAGTAACCAGCAGGTAGCCTAGCGGTTAGAGTATTGGGCTAGTAACCGGCAGGTAGCCTAGGGGTTAGAGTGTTGGACTAGTAACCGGCAGGTAGCCTAGTGGTTAGTGTGTTGGACTAGTAACCGGCAGGTAGCCTAGCGGTTAGAGCGTTGGACTAGTAACCAACAGGTAGCCTAGTGGTTAGAGCGTTGGGCTAGTAACCAACAGGTAGCCTAGTGGTTAGAGTGTTGGGCTAGTAACAGGCAGGTAGATGAGTGGTTAGAGGGTTGGACTAGTAACCGGCAGGTAGCCTAGTGGTTAGAGCGTTGGGCTAGTAACCGGCAGGTAGCCTAGTGGTTAGAGCGTTGGACTAGTAACCAACAGGTAGCCTAGTGGTTAGAGCGTTGGGCTAGTAACCGGCAGGTAGCCTAGTGGTTAGAGTGTTGGACTAGTAACCGGAAGGTAGCCTAGTGGTTAGAGCGTTGGACTAGTAACTGGCAGGTAGCCTTGTAGTTAGAGTGTTGGACTAGTAACCGGCAGATAGCCTAGCGGTTAGAGTGTTGGGCTAGTAACCAGCAGGTAGCCTAGTGGTTAGAGTGTTGGACTAGTAACCGGCAGGTAGCCTAGCGGTTAGAGTGTTGGGCTAGTAACCGGCAGGTAGCCTAGTGGTTAGAGTGTTGGGCTAGTAACCGGCAGGTAGCCTAGTGGTTAGAGCGTTGGGCTAGTAACCGGCAGGTAGCCTAGCGGTCAGAGTGTTGGGCTAGTAACCGGCAGGTAGCCTAGCGGTTAGAGTGTTGGGCTAGTAACCGGCAGGTAGCCTAGCGGTTAGAGTGTTGGGCCAGTAACCGGCAGGTAGCCTAGCGGTTCGAGTGTTGGACTAGTAACCGGCAGGTAGCCTAGTGGTTAGAGTGTTGGGCTAGTAACCGGCAGGTAGCCTAGTGTTTAGTGTTGGGCTAGTAACCGGCAGGTAGCCTAGTGGTTAGTGTTGGGCTAGTAACCGGCAGGTAGCCTAGCGGTTAGAGTGTTGGGCTAGTAACCGGCAGGTAGCCTAGTGGTTAAAGCGTTGGGCTAGTAACCGGCAGGTAGCATAGTGGTTAGAGTGTTGGGCTAGTAACCAGCAGGTAGCCTAGTGGTTAAAGCGTTGGGCTAGTAACCAGCAGGTAGCCTAGTGGTTGGAGCGTTGGGCTAGTAACCAGCAGGTAGCCTAGTGGTTAAAGTGTTGGACTAGTAACCGGCAGGTAGCCTAGTGGTTAAAGTGTTGGACTAGTAACCAGCAGGTAGCCTAGTGGTTAAAGTGTTGGACTAGTAACCGGCAGGTAGCCTAGTGGTTAAAGTGTTGGACTAGTAACCAGCAGGTAGCCTAGTGGTTAAAGTGTTGGACTAGTAACCAGCAGGTAGCCTAGTGGTTAAAGTGTTGGACTAGTAACCAGCAGGTAGCCTAGTGGTTAGAGTGTTGGACTAGTAACCAGCAGGTAGCCTAGTGGTTAGAGTGTTGGACTAGTAACCAGCAGGTAGCCTAGTGGTTAAAGTGTTGGACTAGTAACCAGCAGGTAGCCTAGTGGTTAGTGTTGGACTAGTAACCGGCAGGTAGCCTAGTGGTTAGTGTGTTGGACTAGTAACCGGCAGGTAGCCTAGTGGTTAGAGTGTTGGGCTAGTAACCGGCAGGTAGCCTAGTGGTTAGAGCGTTGGGCTAGTAACCGGCAGGTAGCATAGCGGTTAGAGCGTTGGGCTAGAAACCAGCAGGTAGCCTTGTAGTTAGAGTGTTGGGCTAGAAACCAGCAGGTAGCCTTGTAGTTAGAGTGTTGGGCTAGTAACCAGCAGGTAGCCTAGCGGTTAGAGCGTTGGGCTTGTAACCTGCAGGTAGCCTAGCGGTTAGAGCGTTGGACTAGTAACCAGCAGGTATCCTAGGGGTTAGAGTGTTGGGCTAGTAACCGACAGGTAGCCTAGTGGTTAGAGTGTTGGGCTAGTAACCGGCAGGTAGCCTAGTGGTTAAAGCGTTGGGCTAGTAACCGACAGGTAGCCTAGTGGTTAAAGTGTTGGGCTAGTAACCGGCAGGTAGCCTAGTGGTTAGAGCGTTGGGCTAGTAACCAGCAGGTACCCTAGTGGTTAGAGTGTTGGGCTAGTAACTGGCAGGTAGCCTAGTGGTTAGAGCGTTGGGCTAGTAACCAGCAGGTACCCTAGTGGTTAGAGTGTTTGGCTAGTAACCGGCAGGTAGCCTAGTGGTTAGAGTGTTGGACTAGTAACCGGCAGGTAGCCTAGTGGTTAGAGTGTTGGACTAGTAACCGGCAGGTAGCCTAGTGGTTAGAGTGTTGGGCTAGTAACCGGCAGGTAGCCTAGTGGTTAGAGTGTTGGGCTAGTAACCGGCAGGTAGCCTAGTGGTTAGAGTGTTGGGCTAGTAACCAGCAGGTAGCCTAGCGGTTAGAGTGTTGGGCTAGTAACCGGCAGGTAGCCTAGTGGTTAGAGTGTTGGACTAGTAACCGGCAGGTAGCCTAGTGGTTAGAGCGTTGGACTAGTAACCGGCAGGTAGCCTAGTGGTTAGAGTGTTGGACTAGTAACCGGCAGGTAGCCTAGTGGTTAGAGCGTTGGACTAGTAACCGGCAGGTAGCCTAGTGGTTAGAGTGTTGGACTAGTAACCGGCAGGTAGCCTAGTGGTTAGAGTGTTGGGCTAGTAACTGGCAGGTAGCCTAGTGGTTAGAGTGTTGGGCTAGTAACCGGCAGGTAGCCTAGTGGTTAGAGTGTTGGACTAGTAACCGGCAGGTAGCCTAGTGGTTAGAGTGTTGGGCTAGTAACCGGCAGGTAGCCTAGTGGTTAGAGTGTTGGGCTAGTAACCGGCAGGTAGCCTAGTGGTTAGAGTGTTGGACTAGTAACCGGCAGGTAGCCTAGTGGTTAGAGTGTTGGGCTAGTAACCAGCAGGTAGCCTAGTGGTTAAAGTGTTGGCTAGTAACCGGCAGGTAGCCTAGTGGTTAGAGTGTTGGACTAGTAACCGGCAGGTAGCCTAGTGGTTAGAGTGTTGGGCTAGTAACCAGCAGGTAGCCTAGTGGTTAGAGTGTTGGGCTAGTAACCAGCAGGTAGCCTAGTGGTTAGAGTGTTGGGCTAGTAACCGGCAGGTAGCCTAGTGGTTAGAGTGTTGGACTAGTAACCGGCAGGTAGCCTAGTGGTTAGAGTGTTGGACTAGTAACCGGCAGGTAGCCTAGTGGTTAGAGTGTTGGACTAGTAACCGGCAGGTAGCCTAGTGGTTAGAGTGTTGGGCTAGTAACCGGCAGGTAGCCTAGTGGTTAGAGTGTTGGGCTAGTAACCGGCAGGTAGCCTAGTGGTTAGAGTGTTGGACTAGTAACCGGCAGGTAGCCTAGTGGTTAGAGTGTTGGGCTAGTAACCGGCAGGTAGCCTAGTGGTTAGAGTGTTGGACTAGTAACCAGCAGGTAGCCTAGTGGTTAGAGTGTTGGACTAGTAACCGGCAGGTAGCCTAGTGGTTAGAGTGTTGGGCTAGTAACCGGCAGGTAGCCTAGTGGTTAGAGTGTTGGACTAGTAACCGGCAGGTAGCCTAGTGGTTAGAGTGTTGGGCTAGTAACCGGCAGGTAGCCTAGTGGTTAGAGTGTTGGACTAGTAACCGGCAGGTAGCCTAGTGGTTAGAGTGTTGGACTAGTAACCGGCAGGTAGCCTAGTGGTTAGAGTGTTGGACTAGTAACCGGCAGGTAGCCTAGTGGTTAGAGTGTTGGGCTAGTAACCGGCAGGTAGCCTAGTGGTTAGAGTGTTGGGCTAGTAACTGGCAGGTAGCCTAGCGGTTAGAGTGTTGGGCCAGTAACCGGCAGGTAGCCTAGTGGTTAGAGTGTTGGGCTAGTAACCGGCAGGTAGCCTAGTGGTTAGAGTGTTGGGCTAGTAACTGGCAGGTAGCCTAGTGGTTAGAGTGTTGGGCTAGTAACTGGCAGGTAGCATAGTGGTTAGAGTGTTGGGCTAGTAACCAGCAGGTAGCCTAGTGGTTAGAGTGTTGGGCTAGTAACCGGCAGGTAGCCTAGTGGTTAGAGTGTTGGGCTAGTAACCGGCAGGTAGCCTAGTGGTTAGAGTGTTGGGCTAGTAACTGGCAGGTAGCATAGCGGTTAGAGTGTTGGGCTAGTAACCGGCAGGTAGCATAGCGGTTAGAGTGTTGGGCCAGTAACCGAAAGGTCTCTAGTTCAAATCCCCAAGTTTACAAGGTGAAAAATGTGTTGATGTGCCCTTAAACAAGCCACTTAATCCTAATTGCCCCAGGATCACTGTTGATTATGGCAGAGCTTGGCCTTGATCACATTCTCCTAGGGTGTCTCAGGGTGAGTTGGGGTATCAAATGTTTTGGTCACACGCAGCGAATACAACATGTGGTGAATTTATAATGAAATACGAAAACCACATTTTCAATTCATACCTTTGTGTTAATACGTACTTGTATATGTGTTAAATAGGACCAATACAAGTACCCACCTAATTATTAATATTGGTCAGAGCTGGCGAAAGGTAATGCACTGCTTCATAGGGAACAGACGGCCATTTTGGATGTGATTGTTCCCGAAGTGTGACATGATCCTGTGTCCACAGTGGTTTGGGAACCTGGTGACTCTGAGATGGTGGAATGACCTGTGGCTGAACGAGGGCTTTGCCAGCTACGTGGAGTACCTAGGAGCTGACTACGCTGAACCCACGTGGAACATCGTAAGACTGATCACCCTCACAGGAGGATTAATCTGATCATATAGAGTACAGTAAGACTGATCACCCTCACAGGAGGATTAATCTGATCATATAGAGTACAGTAAGACTGATCACCCTTACAGGAGGATTAATCTGATCATATAGAGTACAGTAAGACTGATCACCCTCACAGGAGGATTAATCTGATCATATAGAGTACAGTAAGACTGATCACCCTCACAGGAGGATTAATCTGATCATATAGAGTACAGTAAGACTGATCACCCTCACAGGAGGATTAATCTGATCATATAGAGTACAGTAAGACTGATCACCCTTACAGGAGGATTAATCTGATCATATAGAGTACAGTAAGACTGATCACCCTCACAGGAGGATTAATCTGATCATATAGAGTACAGTAAGACTGATCACTCTTACAGGAGGATTAATCTGATCATATAGAGTACAGTAAGACTGATCACCCTCACAGGAGGATTAATCTGATCATATAGAGTACAGTAAGACTGATCACTCTTTCAGAAGGATTGATCTGATCATATAGAGTACAGTAAGACTGATCACTCTTTCAGAGGGATTGATCTGATCATATAGAGTACAGTAAGACTGATCACCCTCACAGGAGGATTAATCTGATCATATAGAGTACAGTAAGACTGATCACTCTTTCAGGAGGATTGATCTGATCATATAGAGTACAGTAAGACTGATCACTCTTTCAGAAGGATTAATCTGATCATATAGAGTACAGTAAGACTGATCACCCTTACAGGAGGATTAATCTGATCATATAGAGTACAGTAAGACTGATCACCCTCACAGGAGGATTAATCTGATCATATAGAGTACAGTAAGACTGATCACCCTTACAGGAGGATTAATCTGATCATATAGAGTACAGTAAGACTGATCACCCTCACAGGAGGATTAATCTGATCATATAGAGTACAGTAAGACTGATCCTCCTCTTTCAGGAGGATTAATCTGATCATATAGAGTACAGTAAGACTGATCACTCTTACAGGAGGATTAATCTGATCATATAGAGTACAGTAAGACTGATCACCCTCACAGGAGGATTAATCTGATCATATAGAGTACAGTAAGACTGATCACCCTTACAGGAGGATTAATCTGATCATATAGAGTACAGTAAGACTGATCACCCTCACAGGAGGATTGATCTGATCATATAGAGTACAGTAAGACTGATAACTTTTTCAGGAGGATTAATCTGATCATATAGAGTACAGTAAGACTGATCACCCTTACAGGAGGATTAATCTGATCATATAGAGTACAGTAAGACTGATCACTCTTACAGGAGGATTAATCTGATCATATAGAGTACAGTAAGACTGATCACCCTCACAGGAGGATTAATCTGATCATATAGAGTACAGTAAGACTGATCACCCTCACAGGAGGATTGATCTGATCATATAGAGTACAGTAAGACTGATAACTTTTTCAGGAGGATTAATCTGATCATATAGAGTACAGTAAGACTGATCACCCTTACAGGAGGATTAATCTGATCATATAGAGTACAGTAAGACTGATCACTCTTCAGGAGGATTAATCTGATCATATAGAGTACAGTAAGACTGATCACCCTCACAGGAGGATTAATCTGATCATATAGAGTACAGTAAGACTGATCACCCTCACAGGAGGATTGATCTGATCATATAGAGTACAGTAAGACTGATAACTTTTTCAGGAGGATTAATCTGATCATATAGAGTACAGTAAGACTGATCACCCTTACAGGAGGATTAATCTGATCATATAGAGTACAGTAAGACTGATCACTCTTCAGGAGGATTAATCTGATCATATAGAGTACAGTAAGACTGATCACTCTTTCAGGAGGATTAATCTGATCATATAGAGTACAGTAAGACTGATCACTCTTCAGGAGGATTAATCTGATCATATAGAGTACAGTAAGACTGATCACTCTTTCAGGAGGATTAATCTGACCATATAGAGTACAGTAAGACTGATCACTCTTCAGGAGGATTAATCTGATCATATAGAGTACAGTAAGACTGATCACTCTTTCAGGAGGATTAATCTGATCATATAGAGTACAGTAAGACTGATCACTCTTTCAGGAGGATTAATCTGATCATATAGAGTACAGTAAGACTGATCACTCTTCAGGAGGATTAATCTGATCATATAGAGTACAGTAAGACTGATCACTCTTTCAGGAGGATTAATCTGATCATATAGAGTACAGTAAGACTGATCACTCTTCAGGAGGATTAATCTGATCATATAGAGTACAGTAAGACTGATCACCCTTACAGGAGGATTAATCTGATCATATAGAGTACAGTAAGACTGATCACTCTTTCAGGAGGATTAATCTGATCATATAGAGTACAGTAAGACTGGTCACTCTTTCAGGAGGATTAATCTGATCATATAGAGTACAGTAAGACTGTTCACCCTTTCAGGATGATTAATCTGATCATATAGAGTACAGTAAGACTGATCACTCTTACAGGAGGATTAATCTGATCATATAGAGTACAGTAAGACTGATCACCCTTACAGGAGGATTAATCTGATCATATAGAGTACAGTAAGACTGATCACCCTTACAGGAGGATTAATCTGATCATATAGAGTACAGTAAGACTGATTACTCTTTCAGGAGGATTAATCTGATCATATAGAGTACAGTAAGACTGATCACTCTTTCAGAAGGATTAATCTGATCATATAGAGTACAGTAAGACTGATCACTCTCCCTCTCCCTCCCTAGAAAGAGCAGACCATCCTGAATGATGTCCACAAGGTGTTTGCTGTGGACGCCCTGGCCTCATCTCATCCTCTGTCCCGGAAAGAGGAGGAAGTCAACCAGCCTGACGAGATCAGTGAGATGTTCAACACCATCTCCTACAGCAAGGTTCTCTATGTTCTAGAAAATCTCCTACAGCAAGGTTCTCTATGTTGTAGACCATCTCCTACAGCAAGGTTCTCCATGTTCTGGACCATCTCCTACAGCAAGGTTCTCTATGTTCTAGAAAATCTCCTACAACAAGGTTCTCTATGTTGTAGACCATCTCCTACAGCAAGGTTCTCTATGTTGTAGACCATCTCCTACAGCAAGGTTCTCTATGTTCTAGACCATCTCCTACAGCAAGGTTCTATGTTCTAAACCATCTCCTACAGCAATGTTCTCTATTGTTCTCCATGTTCTAGACCATCTCCTACAGCAAGGTTCTATGTTCTAAACCATCTCCTACAGCAATGTTCTCTATTGTTCTCCATGTTGTAGACCATCTCCTACAGCAAGGTTCTCTATGTTCTAGACCATCTCCTACAGCAAGGTTCTATGTTCTAAACCATCTCCTACAGCAAAGTTCTCTATTGTTCTCCATGTTCTAGACCATCTCCTACAGCAAGGTTCTCTATGGTTCTCCATGTTCTGGACCATCTCCTACAGCAAGGTTCTCTGTGGTTCTCCATGTTCTAGACCATCTCCTACAGCGAGGTTCTCTATGGTTCTCCATGTTCTAGACCATCTCCTACAGCAAGGTTCACAGCAAGGTTCTCCATGTTTTAGGCCATCTCCTACAGCAAGGTTCTCCATGGTTCTCCATGTTCTAGACCATCTCCTACAGCAAAGTTCTCCATGGTTCTCAACTTTTAAAGACCCAAAGAAAGCATGCCTCCCACTCCTTCCCATCCCACCCAGAAACGTATCAGTGCCCCTCCAACCCATCCATCCCTTGATTCAACCAGTAGATTCCCTCCAATCGCCCCCTCCCTCCCCCACAATGACCAGACCCCCCCACCCCCCAAATACCTTCCCCGTGGGCCTGGAATCAAAGAACATAATACAAGTCGAAATAAATATCTGTAACTGGTTTGTGTGTGTTACAGCTCCATGGTTACACCTTCTCTCTAGTGTAGTAGGGAGATCCATGGTTACACCTTCTCTCTCTGGTGTAGTAGAGAGCTCCATGGTTACACCTTCTCTCTCTGGTGTAGTAGAGAGCTCCATGGTTACACCTTCTCTCTAGTGTAGTAGGGAGCTCCATGGTTACACCTTCTCTCTAGTGTAGTAGGGAGCTCCATGGTTACACCTTCTCTCTCTGGTGTAGTAGGGAGATCCATGGTTACACCTTCTCTCTGGTGTAGTAGGGAGATCCATGGTTACACCTTCTCTCTAGTGTAGTAGGGAGATCCATGGTTACACCTTCTCTCTCTGGTGTAGTAGGGAGATCCATGGTTACACCTTCTCTCTAGTGTAGTAGGGAGCTCCATGGTTACACCTTCTCTCTCTGGTGTAGTAGGGAGCTCCATGGTTACACCTTCTCTCTCTGGTGTAGTAGGGAGCTCCATGGTTACACCTTCTCTCTCTGGTGTAGTAGGGAGATCCATGGTTACACCTTCTCTCTAGTGTAGTAGGGAGATCCATGGTTACACCTTCTCTCTAGTGTAGTAGGGAGCTCCATGGTTACACCTTCTCTCTCTGGTGTAGTAGGGAGATCCATGGTTACACCTTCTCTCTCTGGTGTAGTAGGGAGATCCATGGTTACACCTTCTCTCTCTGGTGTAGTAGGGAGCTCCATGGTTACACCTTCTCTCTCTGGTGTAGTAGGGAGCTCCATGGTTACACCTTCTCTCTAGTGTAGTAGGGAGCTCCATGGTTACACCTTCTCTCTAGTGTAGTAGGGAGATCCATGGTTACACCTTCTCTCTCTGGTGTAGTAGGGAGATCCATGGTTACACCTTCTCTCTCTGGTGTAGTAGGGAGCTCCATGGTTACACCTTCTCTCTCTGGTGTAATATGGAGATACATGGTTACACCTTCTCTCTCTGGTGTAGTAGGGAGCTCCATGGTTACACCTTCTCTCTCTGGTGTAGTAGGGAGATCCATGGTTACACCTTCTCTCTCTGGGGTAGTAGGGAGCTCCATGGTTACACCTTCTCTCTCTGGTGTAGTAGGGAGATACATGGTTACACCTTCTCTCTAGTGTAGTAGGGAGCTCCATGGTTACACCTTCTCTCTCTAGTGTAGTAGGGAGATACATGGTTACACCTTCTCTCTCTGGTGTAGTAGGGAGCTCCATGGTTACACCTTCTCTCTCTGGTGTAGTAGAGAGATCCATGGTTACACCTTCTCTCTCTGGTGTAGTAGGGAGATCCATGGTTACACCTTCTCTCTCTGGTGTAGTAGGGAGATCCATGGTTACACCTTCTCTCTCTGGTGTAGTAGGGAGCTCCATGGTTACACCTTCTCTCTCTGGTGTAGTAGGGAGGTCCATGGTTACACCTTCTCTCTCTGGTGTAGTAGAGAGATCCATGGTTACACCTTCTCTCTCTGGTGTAGTAGGGAGATCCATGGTTACACCTTCTCTCTCTGGTGTAGTAGAGAGATACATGGTTACACCTTCTCTCTCTGGTGTAGTAGAGAGATACATGGTTACACCTTCTCTCTCTGGTGTAGTAGGGAGATACATGGTTACACCTTCTCTCTAGTGTAGTAGAGAGATCCATGGTTACACCTTCTCTCTCTGGTGTAGTAGGGAGATCCATGGTTACACCTTCTCTCTAGTGTAGTAGGGAGATCCATGGTTACACCTTCTCTCTAGTGTAGTAGGGAGCTCCATGGTTACACCTTCTCTCTCTGGTGTAGTAGGGAGATCCATGGTTACACCTTCTCTCTCTGGTGTAGTAGGGAGATCCATGGTTACACCTTCTCTCTCTGGTGTAGTAGAGAGCTCCATGGTTACACCTTCTCTCTAGTGTAGTAGGAGCTCCATGGTTACACCTTCTCCAGTAGGGAGATCCATGGTTACACCTTCTCTCTAGTGTAGTAGGGAGCTCCATGGTTACACCTTCTCTCTCTGGTGTAGTAGGGAGCTCCATGGTTACACCTTCTCTCTCTGGTGTAGTAGGGAGCTCCATGGTTACACCTTCTCTCTCTGGTGTAGTAGGGAGATCCATGGTTACACCTTCTCTCTAGTGTAGTAGGGAGATCCATGGTTACACCTTCTCTCTAGTGTAGTAGGGAGCTCCATGGTTACACCTTCTCTCTCTGGTGTAGTAGGGAGATCCATGGTTACACCTTCTCTCTCTGGTGTAGTAGGGAGATCCATGGTTACACCTTCTCTCTCTGGTGTAGTAGGGAGCTCCATGGTTACACCTTCTCTCTCTGGTGTAGTAGGGAGCTCCATGGTTACACCTTCTCTCTAGTGTAGTAGGGAGCTCCATGGTTACACCTTCTCTCTAGTGTAGTAGGGAGATCCATGGTTACACCTTCTCTCTCTGGTGTAGTAGGGAGATCCATGGTTACACCTTCTCTCTGGTGTAGTAGAGAGCTCCATGGTTACACCTTCTCTCTCTGGTGTAGTAGGGAGATCCATGGTTACACCTTCTCTCTCTGGTGTAGTAGGGAGCTCCATGGTTACACCTTCTCTCTCTGGTGTAGTAGGGAGATCCATGGTTACACCTTCTCTCTCTGGTGTAGTAGGGAGCTCCATGGTTACACCTTCTCTCTCTGGTGTAATATGGAGATACATGGTTACACCTTCTCTCTCTGGTGTAGTAGGGAGCTCCATGGTTACACCTTCTCTCTCTGGTGTAGTAGGGAGATCCATGGTTACACCTTCTCTCTCTGGGGTAGTAGGGAGCTCCATGGTTACACCTTCTCTCTCTGGTGTAGTAGGGAGATACATGGTTACACCTTCTCTCTAGTGTAGTAGGGAGCTCCATGGTTACACCTTCTCTCTCTAGTGTAGTAGGGAGATACATGGTTACACCTTCTCTCTCTGGTGTAGTAGGGAGCTCCATGGTTACACCTTCTCTCTCTGGTGTAGTAGAGAGATCCATGGTTACACCTTCTCTCTCTGGTGTAGTAGGGAGATCCATGGTTACACCTTCTCTCTAGTGTAGTAGGGAGATCCATGGTTACACCTTCTCTCTCTGGTGTAGTAGAGAGCTCCATGGTTACACCTTCTCTCTCTGGTGTAGTAGGGAGATCCATGGTTACACCTTCTCTCTCTGGTGTAGTAGAGAGATCCATGGTTACACCTTCTCTCTCTGGTGTAGTAGGGAGATCCATGGTTACACCTTCTCTCTCTGGTGTAGTAGGGAGATCCATGGTTACACCTTCTCTCTCTGGTGTAGTAGGGAGCTCCATGGTTACACCTTCTCTCTCTGGTGTAGTAGGGAGATCCATGGTTACACCTTCTCTCTCTGGTGTAGTAGAGAGATCCATGGTTACACCTTCTCTCTCTGGTGTAGTAGGGAGATCCATGGTTACACCTTCTCTCTCTGGTGTAGTAGAGAGATACATGGTTACACCTTCTCTCTCTGGTGTAGTAGAGAGATACATGGTTACACCTTCTCTCTCTGGTGTAGTAGGGAGATACATGGTTACACCTTCTCTCTAGTGTAGTAGAGAGATCCATGGTTACACCTTCTCTCTCTTGTGTAGTAGGGAGATCCATGGTTACACCTTCTCTCTAGTGTAGTAGGGAGATCCATGGTTACACCTTCTCTCTAGTGTAGTAGGGAGCTCCATGGTTACACCTTCTCTCTCTGGTGTAGTAGGGAGATCCATGGTTACACCTTCTCTCTCTGGTGTAGTAGGGAGATCCATGGTTACACCTTCTCTCTCTGGTGTAGTAGGGAGCTCCATGGTTACACCTTCTCTCTCTGGTGTAGTAGGGAGCTCCATGGTTACACCTTCTCTCTAGTGTAGTAGGGAGCTCCATGGTTACACCTTCTCTCTAGTGTAGTAGGGAGATCCATGGTTACACCTTCTCTCTCTGGTGTAGTAGGGAGATCCATGGTTACACCTTCTCTCTCTGGTGTAGTAGGGAGCTCCATGGTTACACCTTCTCTCTCTGGTGTAGTAGGGAGCTCCATGGTTACACCTTCTCTCTAGTGTAGTAGGGAGCTCCATGGTTACACCTTCTCTCTAGTGTAGTAGGGAGATCCATGGTTACACCTTCTCTCTCTGGTGTAGTAGGGAGCTCCATGGTTACACCTTCTCTCTCTGGTGTAGTAGGGAGATCCATGGTTACACCTTCTCTCTCTGGTGTAGTAGGGAGATCCATGGTTACACCTTCTCTCTAGTGTAGTAGGGAGATCCATGGTTACACCTTCTCTCTCTGGTGTAGTAGAGAGATACATGGTTACACCTTCTCTCTCTAGTGTAGTAGGGAGATCCATGGTTACACCTTCTCTCTCTGGTGTAGTAGGGAGATCCATGGTTACACCTTCTCTCTCTGGTGTAGTAGGGAGCTCCATGGTTACACCTTCTCTCTCTGGTGTAGTAGGGAGATCCATGGTTACACCTTCTCTCTCTGGTGTAGTAGGGAGCTCCATGGTTACACCTTCTCTCTCTGGTGTAATATGGAGATACATGGTTACACCTTCTCTCTCTGGTGTAGTAGGGAGCTCCATGGTTACACCTTCTCTCTCTGGTGTAGTAGGGAGATCCATGGTTACACCTTCTCTCTCTGGGGTAGTAGGGAGCTCCATGGTTACACCTTCTCTCTCTGGTGTAGTAGAGAGATCCATGGTTACACCTTCTCTCTAGTGTAGTAGGGAGATCCATGGTTACACCTTCTCTCTCTGGTGTAGTAGGGAGATCCATGGTTACACCTTCTCTCTCTGGTGTAGTAGGGAGCTCCATGGTTACACCTTCTCTCTCTGGTGTAGTAGAGAGATCCATGGTTACACCTTCTCTCTCTGGTGTAGTAGGGAGATCCATGGTTACACCTTCTCTCTAGTGTAGTAGGGAGATCCATGGTTACACCTTCTCTCTCTGGTGTAGTAGGGAGCTCCATGGTTACACCTTCTCTCTCTGGTGTAGTAGGGAGATCCATGGTTACACCTTCTCTCTCTGGTGTAGTAGAGAGATACATGGTTACACCTTCTCTCTCTGGTGTAGTAGAGAGATACATGGTTACACCTTCTCTCTCTGGTGTAGTAGGGAGATACATGGTTACACCTTCTCTCTAGTGTAGTAGAGAGATCCATGGTTACACCTTCTCTCTCTGGTGTAGTAGGGAGATCCATGGTTACACCTTCTCTCTAGTGTAGTAGGGAGATCCATGGTTACACCTTCTCTCTCTGGTGTAGTAGAGAGCTCCATGGTTACACCTTCTCTCTCTGGTGTAGTAGAGAGCTCCATGGTTACACCTTCTCTCTCTGGTGTAGTAGGGAGATCCATGGTTACATCTTCTCTCTCTGGTGTAGTAGGGAGCTCCATGGTTACACCTTCTCTCTCTGGTGTAGTAGGGAGCTCCATGGTTACATCTTCTCTCTCTGGTGTAGTAGGGAGCTCCATGGTTACATCTTCTCTCTCTGGTGTAGTAGGGAGCTCCATGGTTACATCTTCTCTCTCTGGTGTAGTAGGGAGCTCCATGGTTACATCTTCTCTCTCTGGTGTAGTAGGGAGCTCCATGGTTACATCTACTCTCAAGTGAAGAGGTCCCAGAATATTTGTTGATCTGACTGGAAAAAAAACTTAAACTCCAATGTGACTGTTTTTCTCTTTCTCAAATCCAATGATCTCTTCCACCCAGGGTGCTGCAGTTCTGAGGATGCTTTCTGAGTTCCTGACAGAGCCGGTCTTCGCCAGAGGACTTAGTGTGAGTATAGTTGCAGTATATTAACCAGAGGACTCACTGTGAGTATAGTTACAGTATATTAACCAGAGGACTCACTGTGAGTATAGTTAGTGTATTAACCAGAGGACTCACTGTGAGTATAGTTAGTGTATTAACCAGAGGACTCACTGTGAGTATAGTTACAGTATATTAACCAGAGGACTCACTGTGAGTATATTAACCAGAGGACTAACTGTGAGTGTACTTACAGTATATTAACCAGAGGACTCACTGTGAGTGTAGTTACAGTATATTAACCAGAGGACTCACTGTGAGTATAGTTACAGTATATTAACCAGAGGACTCACTGTGAGTGTAGTTACAGTATATTAACCAGAGGACTCACTGTGAGTATAGTTACAGTATATTAACCAGAGGACTCACTGTGAGTATAGTTACAGTATATTAACCAGAGGACTCACTGTGAGTATCGTTACAGTATATTAACCAGAGGACTCACTGTGAGTATATTAACCAGAGGACTCACTGTGAGTATTGTTACAGTGTATTAACCAGAGGACTCACTGTGAGTATAGTTACAGTATATTAACCAGAGGACTCACTGTGAGTATATTAACCAGAGGACTCACTGTGAGTATAGTTACAGTATATTAACCAGAGGACTCACTGTGAGTATAGTTACAGTATATTAACCAGAGGACTCACTGTGAGTATAGTTACAGTATATTAACCAGAGGACTCACTGTGAGTATAGTTACAGTATATTAACCAGAGGACTCACTGTGAGTATATTAACCAGAGGACTCACTGTGAGTATATTAACCAGAGGACTAACTGTAAGTATAGAGGACTGGTTAATATCAACCGACATCATGACACTTCCACCACTTCTCTCTCTCGCTCACTCTCACTCTCTCCCTGCCTCTCTCTCCCTGGCTCTCTCTCTCTCTCTCTCCCTGCCTCTCTCTCCCCCTGCCTCTCTCTCTCCCTGCCTCTCTCTCCCCCTGCCTCTCTCTCTCCCACCTCTCTCTCTCCCTGCTTCTCTCTCTCCTCTCTCTCTCCCCCTGCCTCTCTCTCTCCTCTCTCTCTCCCCCTGCCTCTCTCTCTCCCACCTCTCTCTCTCCCTGCCTCTCTCTTCCTGGTTCTCTCTCTCCCTGCCTCTCTCTCCCCCTGCCTCTCTCTCTCCCTGCCTCTCTCTCCCCCTGCCTCTCTCTCTCCCTGCCTCTCTCTCTCCCACCTCTCTCTCTCCCTGCCTCTCTCTCCTCTCTCTCTCCCTGCCTCTCTCTCTCCCACCTCTCTCTCTCCCTGTCTCTCTCTCTCCCACCTCTCTCTCTCCCTGCCTCTCTCTCTCCCACCTCTCTCTCTCCCTGCCTCTCTCTCTCCCTCTCTCTCTCCCTGCCTCTCTCTCTCCCTCTCTCTCTCCCCTGCCTCTCTCTCTCCCTGCCTCTCTCCCCCCTCTCTCACTCTCTCTCTCTCTCCCCCTGCCTCTCGCTCCCTGCCTCTCCCTGCCTCTCTCTCTCCCTGCCTCTCTCCCCATGCCTCTCTCTCTCCCTGCCTCTCTCTCTCCCACCTCTCTCTCTCCCTGCCTCTCTCTCTCCTCTCTCTCTCCCCCTGCCTCTCTCTCCCTGCCTCTCTCCCCTCTCTCTCTCCTCTCTCTCTCTCTCTCCCCTGCCTCTCTCTCTCCTCTCTCTCTCTCCCTGCCTCTCTCTCTCCCTACCTCTCTCCCCCTGCCGCTCTCTCCCCCTGCCTCTCTCTCTCCCTGCCTCTCTCTCTCCTCTATCTCTCTCCCCTGCCTCTCTCTCTCCCTCTGCCTCTTTCCACCTCTCCCCCCTCTCTCTCTCCCCCCTCTCTCTCTCCTCTCTCTCCCCCTGCCTCTCTCTCTCCTCTCTCTCTCTCTCTCTCTCCCAGCTCTCTCTTTCCCTCCCGCTACCTCTTTCCCCCTCTCCTCTCTCTCTCTCTCTCTCTCCCCCTGCCTCTCTCTCTCCCTGCCGCTCTCTCTCCCACCTCTCTCTCTCCTCTCTCTCTCCTCTCTCTCTCTCTCCCCCTGCCTCTCTCTCTCTCCTCTCTCTCTCTCTCCCCCTGCCTCTCTCTCTCCCACCTCTCTCTGTCCCTCCCGCTGCCTCTTTCCCCCTCTCCCCCTCTCCCCCTCTCTCTCTCCTCTCTCTCTCTCTCTCTCTCTCTCTCTCTCCCTGCCTCTCTCTCTCCCACCTCTCTCTCTCTCTCCTCTCTCTCTCCTCTCTCTCTCCTCTCTCTCTCTCTCTCTCCCCCTGCCTATCTCTCTCCCACCTCTCTCTTTCCCTCCCTCTGCCTCTTTACCCCTCTCACCCCTCTCTCTCTCCCCTCTCTCTCTCTCCCTGCCTATCTCTCTCCCACCTCTCTCTTTCCCTCCCTCTGCCTCTTTACCCCTCTCACCCCTCTCTCTCTCCTCTCTCTCTCAGTCATACCTGAATGAGTTTGCCTTCAACAACACAGTGTATTCGGATCTCTGGGATCATCTTCAGAAAGTAAGTCCTATTCTACCATTTATACAGTATGATAAATAGACCTCTATACTCTCTCTATGATCTGTCTACTATCTCTATGATCTCTATACTATCTCTATGATCTGTATACTCTCTCTATGATCTGTATACTATCTCTATGATCTGTCTACTCTCTCTATGATCTGTCTACTCTCTCTATGATCTGTCTACTATCTCTATGATCTGTATACTCTCTCTATGATCTGTCTACTATCTCTATGATCTGTATACTCTCTCTATGATCTGTATACTATCTCTATGATCTGTCTACTCTCTCTATGATCTGTCTACTCTCTCTATGATCTGTATACTATCTCTATGATCTGTATACTATCTCTATGATCTGTATACTCTCTCTATGATCTGTCTACTATCTCTATGATCTGTATACTCTCTCTATGATCTGTCTACTATCTCTATGATCTCTATACTATCTCTATGATCTGTATACTATCTCTATGATCCGTCTCTCTATTATCTCATTTTCAATCTACAATTAGCTTTCTACTAAAATGAGTATTAAATATAATTGGGTATTGTGTGTGGAAAACCCCCTGTGGTTGAAATCTGTCTTGAACGACCCTAGAGATGGTGCCGTTGTACTCTCTATCATTAAATCTGTTCTGTACGACCCTAGAGATGGTGCCGTTGTACTCTCTATCATTAAATCTGTTCTGAACGACCCTAGAGATGGTGCCGTTGTACTCTCTATCATTAAATCTGTTCTGAACGACCCTAGAGATGGTGCCGTTGTACTCTCTATCATTAAATCTGTTCTGAACGACCCTAGAGATGGTGCCGTTGTACTCTCTATCATTAAATCTGTTCTGAACGACCCTAGAGATGGTGCCGTTGTACTCTCTATCATTAAATCTGTTCTGAACGACCCTAGAGATGGTGCCGTTGTACTCTCTATCATTAAATATGTTCTGAACGACCCTAGAGATTGTGCCGTTGTACTCTCTATCATTAAATCTGTCTTGAACGACCCTAGAGATGGTGCCGTTGTACTCTCCTTCATTAAATCTGTCTTGAACGACCCTAGAGATGGTGCCGTTGTACTCTCTATCATTAAATCTGTTCTGAACGACCCTAGAGATGGTGCCGTTGTACTCTCTATCATTAAATCTGTTCTGAACGACCCTAGAGATGGTGCCGTTGTACTCTCCTTCATTAAATCTGTCTTGAACGACCCTAGAGATGGTGCCGTTGTACTCTCTATCATTAAATCTGTTCTGAACGACCCTAGAGATGGTGCCGTTGTACTCTCTATCATTAAATCTGTTCTGAACGACCCTAGAGATGGTGCCGTTGTACTCTCCTTCATTAAATCTGTCTTGAACGACCCTAGAGATGGTGCCGTTGTACTCTCTATCATTAAATCTGTTCTGAACGACCCTAGAGATGGTGCCGTTGTACTCTCCTTCATTAAATCTGTCTTGAACGACCCTAGAGATGGTGCCGTTGTACTCTCTATCATTAAATCTGTTCTGAACGACCCTAGAGATGGTGCCGTTGTACTCTCTATCATTAAATCTGTTCTGAACGACCCTAGAGATGGTGCCGTTGTACTCTCCTTCATTAAATCTGTCTTGAACGACCCTAGAGATGGTGCCGTTGTACTCTCTATCATTAAATCTGTTCTGAACGACCCTAGAGATGGTGCCGTTGTACTCTCTATCATTAAATCTGTTCTGAACGACCCTAGAGATGGTGCCGTTGTACTCTCCTTCATTAAATCTGTCTTGAACGACCCTAGAGATGGTGCCGTTGTACTCTCTATCATTAAATCTGTTCTGAACGACCCTAGAGATGGTGCCGTTGTACTCTCCTATCATTAAATCTGTCTTGAACGACCCTAGAGATGGTGCCGTTGTACTCTCTATCATTAAATCTGTTCTGAACGACCCTAGAGATGGTGCCGTTGTACTCTCTATCATTAAATCTGTTCTGAACGACCCTAGAGATGGTGCCGTTGTACTCTCCTTCATTAAATCTGTCTTGAACGACCCTAGAGATGGTGCCGTTGTACTCTCTATCATTAAATCTGTTCTGAACGACCCTAGAGATGGTGCCGTTGTACTCTCTATCATTAAATCTGTTCTGAACGACCCTAGAGATGGTGCCGTTGTACTCTCTATCATTAAATCTGTTCTGAACGACCCTAGAGATGGTGCTGTTGTACTCTCTATCATTAAATCTGTTCTGAACGACCCTAGAGATGGTGCCGTTGTACTCTCTATCATTAAATCTGTCTTGAACGACCCTAGAGATGGTGCCGTTGTACTCTCTATCATTAAATCTGTCTTGAACGACCCTAGAGATGGTGCCGTTGTACTCTCTATCATTAAATCTGTCTTGAACGACCCTAGAGATGGTGCCGTTGTACTCTCTATCATTCAATCTGTTCTGAACGACCCTAGAGATGGTGCCGTTGTACTCTCTATCATTAAATCTGTCTTGAACGACCCTAGAGATGGTGCCGTTGTACTCTCTATCATTAAATCTGTTCTGAACGACCCTAGAGATGGTGCCGTTGTACTCTCTATCATTAAATCTGTTTTGAACGACCCTAGAGATGGTGCCGTTGTACTCTCTATCATTAAATCTGTTCTGAACGACCCTAGAGATGGTGCCGTTGTACTCTCTATCATTAAATCTGTTCTGAACGACCCTAGAGATGGTGCCGTTGTACTCTCTATCATTAAATCTGTCTTGAACGACACTAGAGATGGTGCCGTTGTACTCTCTATCATTAAATCTGTTCTGGACGACCCTAGAGATGGTGCCATTGTACTCTCTATCATTAAATCTGTTCTGAACGACCCTAGAGATGGTGCCGTTGTACTCTCTATCATTAAATCTGTTCTGAACGACCCTAGAGATGTTGCCGTTGTACTCTCTATCATTAAATCTGTTCTGAACGACCCTAGAGATGGTGCCGTTGTACTCTCTATCATTAAATCTGTTCTGAACGACCCTAGAGATGGTGCCGTTGTACTCTCTATCATTAAATCTGTTCTGAACGACCCTAGAGATGGTGCCGTTGTACTCTCTATCATTAAATCTGTTCTGAACGACCCTAGAGATGGTGCCGTTGTACTCTCTATCATTAAATCTGTTCTGAACGACCCTAGAGATGGTGCCGTTGTACTCTCTATCATTAAATCTGTTCTGAACGACCCTAGAGATGGTGCCGTTGTACTTTCTATCATTAAATCTGTTCTGAACGACCCTAGAGATGGTGCCGTTGTACTCTCTATCATTAAATCTGTCTTGAACGACCCTAGAGATGGTGCTGTTGTACTCTCTATCATTAAATCTGTTCTGAACGACCCTAGAGATGGTGCTGTTGTACTCTCTATCATTAAATCTGTTCTGAACGACCCTAGAGATGGTGCCGTTGTACTCTCTATCATTAAATCTGTTCTGAACGACCCTAGAGATGGTGCCGTTGTACTCTCTATCATTAAATCTGTCTTGAACGACCCTAGAGATGGTGCCGTTGTACTCTCTATCATTAAATCTGTCTTGAACGACCCTAGAGATGGTGCCGTTGTACTCTCTATCATTAAATCTGTTCTGAACGACCCTAGAGATGGTGCCGTTGTACTCTCTATCATTAAATCTGTCTTGAACGACCCTAGAGATGGTGCCGTTGTACTCTCTATCATTAAATCTGTTCTGAACGACCCTAGAGATGGTGCCGTTGTACTCTCTATCATTAAATCTGTCTTGAACGACCCTAGAGATGGTGCCGTTGTACTCTCTATCATTAAATCTGTCTTGAACGACCCTAGAGATGGTGCCGTTGTACTCTCTATCATTAAATCTGTCTCTGAACGACCCTAGAGATGGTGCCGTTGTACTCTCTATCATTAAATCTGTTCTGAACGACCCTAGAGATGGTGCCGTTGTACTCTCTATCATTAAATCTGTTCTGAACGACCCTAGAGATGGTGCCGTTGTACTCTCTATCATTAAATCTGTTCTGAACGACCCTAGAGATGGTGCCGTTGTACTCTCTATCATTAAATCTGTTCTGAACGACCCTAGAGATGGTGCCGTTGTACTCTCTATCATTAAATCTGTTCTGAACGACCCTAGAGATGGTGCCGTTGTACTCTCTATCATTAAATCTGTTCTGAACGACCCTAGAGATGGTGCCGTTGTACTCTCTATCATTAAATCTGTTCTGAACGACCCTAGAGATGGTGCCGTTGTACTCTCTATCATTAAATCTGTTCTGAACGACCCTAGAGATGGTACTCTCTATCATTGCCGTTGTACTCTCTATCATTAAATCTGTTCTGAACGACCCTAGAGATGGTGCCGTTGTACTCTCTATCATTAAATCTGTTCTGAACGACCCTAGAGATGGTGCCGTTGTACTCTCTATCATTAAATCTGTTCTGAACGACCCTAGAGATGGTGCCGTTGTACTCTCTATCATTAAATCTGTTCTGAACGACCCTAGAGATGGTGCTGTTGTACTCTCTATCATTAAATCTGTTCTGAACGACCCTAGAGATGGTGCCGTTGTACTCTCTATCATTAAATCTGTTCTGAACGACCCTAGAGATGGTGCTGTTGCACTCTCTATCATTAAATCTGTTCTGAACGACCCTAGAGATGGTGCCGTTGTACTCTCTATCATTAAATCAGTTCTGAACGACCCTAGAGATGGTGCCTTGGAATCTCTATCATTAAATCTGTTCTGAACGACCCTAGAGATGGTGCCGTTGTACTCTCTATCATTAAATCTGTTCTGAACGACCCTAGAGATGGTGCCGTTGTACTCTCTATCATTAAATCTGTTCTGAACGACCCTAGAGATGGTGCCGTTGTACTCTCTATCATTAAATCTGTTCTGAACGACCCTAGAGATGGTGCCGTTGTACTCTCTATCATTAAATCTGTTCTGAACGACCCTAGAGATGTTGCCGTTGTACTCTCTATCATTAAATCTGTTCTGAACGACCCTAGAGATGGTGCCGTTGTACTCTCTATCATTAAATCTGTTCTGAACGACCCTAGAGATGGTGCCGTTGTACTCTCTATCATTAAATCTGTTCTGAACGACCCTAGAGATGGTGCCGTTGTACTCTCTATCATTAAATCTGTTCTGAACGACCCTAGAGATGGTGCCGTTGTACTCTCTATCATTAAATCTGTTCTGAACGACCCTAGAGATGGTGCCGTTGTACTCTCTATCATTAAATCTGTTCTGAACGACCCTAGAGATGGTGCCGTTGTACTTTCTATCATTAAATCTGTTCTGAACGACCCTAGAGATGGTGCCGTTGTACTCTCTATCATTAAATCTGTCTTGAACGACCCTAGAGATGGTGCTGTTGTACTCTCTATCATTAAATCTGTTCTGAACGACCCTAGAGATGGTGCTGTTGTACTCTCTATCATTAAATCTGTTCTGAACGACCCTAGAGATGGTGCCGTTGTACTCTCTATCATTAAATCTGTTCTGAACGACCCTAGAGATGGTGCCGTTGTACTCTCTATCATTAAATCTGTTCTGAACGACCCTAGAGATGGTGCCGTTGTACTCTCTATCATTAAATCTGTTCTGAACGACCCTAGAGATGGTGCTGTTGTACTCTCTATCATTAAATCTGTTCTGAACGACCCTAGAGATGGTGCCGTTGTACTCTCTATCATTAAATCTGTTCTGAACGACCCTAGAGATGGTGCCTTGGAATCTCTATCATTAAATCTGTTCTGAACGACCCTAGAGATGGTGCCGTTGTACTCTCTATCATTAAATCTGTTCTGAACGACCCTAGAGATGGTGCCGTTGTACTCTCTATCATTAAATCTGTTCTGAACGACCCTAGAGATGGTGCCGTTGTACTCTCTATCATTAAATCTGTTCTGAACGACCCTAGAGATGGTGCCGTTGTACTCTCTATCATTAAATCTGTTCTGAACGACCCTAGAGATTGTGCTGTTGCACTGTCTATCATTAAATCTGTCTTGAACGACCCTAGAGATGGTGCCGTTGTACTCGCTATCATTAAATCTGTTCTGAACGACCCTAGAGATGGTGTCGTTGTACTCTCTATCATTAAATCTGTTCTGAACGACCCTAGAGATGGTGCCGTTGTACTCTCTATCATTAAATCTGTTCTGAACGACCCTAGAGATGGTGCTGTTGTACTCTCTATCATTAAATCTGTTCTGAACGACCCTAGAGATGGTGCCTTGGAATCTCTATCATTAAATCTGTTCTGAACGACCCTAGAGATGGTGCCGTTGTACTCTCTATCATTAAATCTGTTCTGAACGACCCTAGAGATGGTGCCGTTGTACTCTCTATCATTAAATCTGTTCTGAACGACCCTAGAGATGGTGCCTTGGAATCTCTATCATTAAATCTGTTCTGAACGACCCTAGAGATGGTGCCGTTGTACTCTCTATCATTAAATCTGTTCTGAACGACCCTAGAGATGGTGCCGTTGTACTCTCTATCATTAAATCTGTTCTGAACGACCCTAGAGATGGTGCCGTTGTACTCTCTATCATTAAATCTGTTCTGAACGACCCTAGAGATGGTGCCGTTGTACTCTCTATCATTAAATCTGTTCTGAACGACCCTAGAGATGGTGCCGTTGTACTCTCTATCATTAAATCTGTTCTGAACGACCTTAGAGATGGTGCCGTTGTACTCTCTATCATTAAATCTGTTTTGAACGACCCTAGAGATGGTGCCGTTGTACTCTCTATCATTAAATCTGTTCTGAACGACCCTAGAGATGGTGCCGTTGTACTCTCTATCATTAAATCTGTTCTGAACGACCCTAGAGATGGTGCCGTTGTACTCTCTATCATTAAATCTGTTCTGAACGACCCTAGAGATGGTGCCGTTGTACTCTCTATCATTAAATCTGTCTTGAACGACCCTAGAGATGGTGCCGTTGTACTCTCTATCATTAAATCTGTCTTGAACGACCCTAGAGATGGTGCCGTTGTACTCTCTATCATTAAATCTGTTCTGAACGACCCTAGAGATGGTGCCGTTGTACTCTCTATCATTAAATCTGTTCTGAACGACCCTAGAGATGGTGCCGTTGTACTCTCTATCATTAAATCTGTTCTGAACGACCCTAGAGATGGTGCCGTTGTACTCTCTATCATTAAATCTGTTCTGAACGACCCTAGAGATGGTGCCGTTGTACTCTCTATCATTAAATCTGTTCTGAACGACCCTAGAGATGGTGCCGTTGTACTCTCTATCATTAAATCTGTTCTGAACGACCCTAGAGATGGTGCCGTTGTACTCTCTATCATTAAATCTGTTCTGAACGACCCTAGAGATGGTGCCGTTGTACTCTCTATCATTAAATCTGTTCTGAACGACCCTAGAGATGGTGCCGTTGTACTCTCTATCATTAAATCTGTTCTGAACGACCCTAGAGATGGTGCCGTTGTACTCTCTATCATTAAATCTGTTCTGAACGACCCTAGAGATGGTGCCGTTTTACTCTCTATCATTAAATCTGTTCTGAACGACCCTAGAGATGGTGCCGTTGTACTCTCTATCATTAAATCTGTTCTGAACGACCCTAGAGATGGTGCCGTTGTACTCTCTATCATTAAATCTGTCTTGAACGACCCTAGAGATGGTGCCGTTGTACTCTCTATCATTAAATCTGTTCTGAACGACCCTAGAGATGGTGCCGTTGTACTCTCTATCATTAAATCTGTCTTGAACGACCCTAGAGATGGTGCTGTTGTACTCTCTATCATTAAATCTGTTCTGAACGACCCTAGAGATGGTGCTGTTGTACTCTCTATCATTAAATCTGTTCTGAACGACCCTAGAGATGGTGCCGTTGTACTCTCTATCATTAAATCTGTTCTGAACGACCCTAGAGATGGTGCCGTTGTACTCTCTATCATTAAATCTGTTCTGAACGACCCTAGAGATGGTGCCGTTGTACTCTCTATCATTAAATCTGTTCTGAACGACCCTAGAGATGGTGCTGTTGTACTCTCTATCATTAAATCTGTTCTGAACGACCCTAGAGATGGTGCCGTTGTACTCTCTATCATTAAATCTGTTCTGAACGACCCTAGAGATGGTGCTGTTGTACTCTCTATCATTAAATCTGTTCTGAACGACCCTAGAGATGGTGCCGTTGTACTCTCTATCATTAAATCAGTTCTGAACGACCCTAGAGATGGTGCCTTGGAATCTCTATCATTAAATCTGTTCTGAACGACCCTAGAGATGGTGCCGTTGTACTCTCTATCATTAAATCTGTTCTGAACGACCCTAGAGATGGTGCCGTTGTACTCTCTATCATTAAATCTGTTCTGAACGACCCTAGAGATGGTGCCGTTGTACTCTCTATCATTAAATCTGTTCTGAACGACCCTAGAGATGTTGCCGTTGTACTCTCTATCATTAAATCTGTTCTGAACGACCCTAGAGATGGTGCCGTTGCACTCTCTATCATTAAATCTGTCTTGAACGACCCTAGAGATGGTGCCGTTGTACTCGCTATCATTAAATCTGTTCTGAACGACCCTAGAGATGGTGCCGTTGTACTCTCTATCATTAAATCTGTTCTGAACGACCCTAGAGATGGTGCCGTTGTACTCTCTATCATTAAATCTGTTCTGAACGACCCTAGAGATGGTGCCGTTGTACTCTCTATCATTAAATCTGTTCTGAACGACCCTAGAGATGGTGCCGTTGTACTCTCTATCATTAAATCTGTTCTGAACGACCCTAGAGATGGTGCTGTTGTACTCTCTATCATTAAATCTGTTCTGAACGACCCTAGAGATGGTGCCGTTGTACTCTCTATCATTAAATCTGTTCATTAAACGACCCTAGAGATGGTGCTGTTGTACTTTCTATCATTAAATCTGTTCTGAACGACCCTAGAGATGGTGCCGTTGTACTCTCTATCATTAAATCTGTTCTGAACGACCCTAGAGATGGTGCCGTTGTACTCTCTATCATTAAATCTGTTCTGAACGACCCTAGAGATGGTGCCGTTGTACTCTCTATCATTAAATCTGTTCTGAACGACCCTAGAGATGGTGCCGTTGTACTCTCTATCATTAAATCTGTTCTGAACGACCCTAGAGATGGTGCCGTTGTACTCTCTATCATTAAATCTGTTCTGAACGACCCTAGAGATGGTGCCGTTGTACTCTCTATCATTAAATCTGTTCTGAACGACCCTAGAGATGGTGCCGTTGTACTCTCTATCATTAAATCTGTTCTGAACGACCCTAGAGATGGTGCCGTTGTACTCTCTATCATTAAATCTGTTCTGAACGACCCTAGAGATGGTGCCGTTGTACTCTCTATCATTAAATCTGTTCTGAACGACCCTAGAGATGGTGCCGTTGTACTCTCTATCATTAAATCTGTTCTGAACGACCCTAGAGATGGTGCCGTTGTACTCTCTATCATTAAATCTGTTCTGAACGACCCTAGAGATGGTGCCGTTGTACTCTCTATCATTAAATCTGTTCTGAACGACCCTAGAGATGGTGCCGTTGTACTCTCTATCATTAAATCTGTTCTGAACGACCCTAGAGATGGTGCCGTTGTACTCTCTATCATTAAATCTGTTCTGAACGACCCTAGAGATGGTGCCGTTCTCCTTCATTAAGGTGTTGTTATGTGTTCCATCCTCTGACAGGCAGTCCTCACCACTCCAGGGATGAGTCTACCTCACACGGTGCATGACATCATGAACCGCTGGATCCTTCAGATGGGCTTCCCAGTGGTTACCATAGATACGGCCACGGGGCACATTACCCAGAAGCACTTCCTCCTGGACCCTGACTCTGTAGTGGACAGACCCTCTCCATACAAGTAAATATTCTTCTTGAGCTCATTTCTGTGATGCTGTTTTACCATAGACAAGGGGTGGCAGGTAGCATAGAGGTTAAGGGGCGTTGGGCCAGTGACTGAAAGGTTGCTGTTTGTAATCCCCGAGCCGTTCTGCCCAGTTAACCCCTAACAACAAGGCAGTTAACCCCCAACATCAAGGCAGTTAACCCCCAACATCAAGGCAGCTAACCCCCAACAACAGTGTAGTTAACCCCCAACATCAAGGCAGTTAACCCCCAACATCAAGGCAGCTAACCCCCAACAACAGGGTAGTTAAACCCCAACAGCAAGGCAGCTAACCCCCAACAACAGGGTAGTTAAACCCCAACAGCAAGGCAGTTAACCCCCAACATCAAGGCAGCTAACCCCCAACAACAAGGCAGTTAACCCCCAACAGCAAGGCAAATAACCCCCAACATCAAGGCAGCTAACCCCCAACATCAAGGCAGCTAACCCCCAACATCAAGGCAGTTAACCCCCAACAGCAAGGCAGCTAACCCCCAACATCAAGGCAGCTAACCCCCAACATCAAGGCAGCTAACCCCCAACATCAAGGCAGCTAACCCCCAACAACAGGGTAGTTAAACCCCAACAACAAGGCAGTTAACCCCCAACAGCAAGGCAGCTTAACCCCAACAGCAAGGCAGTTAACCAACCCCCTGCAGCAAGGCAGTTAGTTAACCCCCTGCAGCAAGGCAGTTAGTTAACCCCCTGCAGCAAGGCAGTTAGTTAACCCCCTGCAGCAAGGCAGTTAGTTAACCCCCTGCAGCAAGGCAGTTAGTTAACCCCCTGCAGCAAGGCAGTTAGTTAACCCCCTGCAGCAAGGCAGTTAGTTAACCCCCTGCAGCAAGGCAGTTAGTTAACCCCCTGCAGCAAGGCAGTTAACCAAACCCCTGCAGCAAGGCAGTTAGTTAACCCCCTGCATCAAGGCAGTTAATCAACCCCCTGCAGCAAGGCAGTTAGTTCACCCCCTGCAGCAAGGCAGTTAGTTCACCCCCTGCAGCAAGGCAGTTAGTTCACCCCCTGCAGCAAGGCAGTTAGTTAACCCCCTGCAGCAAGGCAGTTAGTTAACCCCTTGCAGCAAGGCAGTTAGTTAACCCCTTGCAGCAAGGCAGTTAGTTAACCCCCTGCAGCAAGGCAGTTAGTTCACCCCCTGCAGCAAGGCAGTTAGTTAACCCCCTGCAGCAAGGCAGTTAGTTAACCCCCTGCAGCAAGGCAGTTAGTTAACCCCTGCAGCAAGGCAGTTAAGTTAACCCCTGCAGCAAGGCAGTTAGTTACCCCTGCAGCAAGGCAGTTAGTTAACCCCCTGCAGCAGCAAGGCAAGGTAGTTAGTTAACCCCATGCAGCAAGGCAGTTAGTTAACCCCCTGCAGCAAGGCAGTTAACCAAACCCCTGCAGCAAGGCAGTTAGTTAACCCCCTGCATCAAGGCAGTTAACCAACCCCCTGCAGCAAGGCAGTTAGTTAACCCCCTGCAGCAAGGCAGTTAGTTAACCCCCTGCAGCAAGGCAGTTAGTTAACCCCCTGCAGCAAGGCAGTTAGTTAACCCCCTGCAGCAAGGCAGTTAGTTAACCCCTTGCAGCAAGGCAGTTAGTTAACCCCCTGCAGCAAGGCAGTTATTTAACCCCCTGCAGCAAGGCAGTTAGTTAACCCCCTGCAGCAAGGCAGTTAGTTAACCCCCTGCAGCAAGGCAGTTAACAAACCCCTGCAGCAAGGCAGTTAGTTAACCCCCTGCAGCAAGGCAGTTAGTTAACCCCCTGCAGCAAGGCAGTTAGTTCACCCCCTGCAGCAAGGCAGTTAGTTAACCCCCTGCAGCAAGGCAGTTAGTTCACCCCCTGCAGCAAGGCAGTTAGTTCACCCCCTGCAGCAAGGCAGTTAGTTAACCCCCTGCAGCAAGGCAGTTAGTTAACCCCCTGCAGCAAGGCAGTTAGTTAACCCCCTGCAGCAAGGCAGTTAGTTAACCCCCTGCAGCAAGGCAGTTAACAAACCCCCTGCAGCAAGGCAGTTAACAAACCCCCTGCAGCAAGGCAGTTAGTTAACCCCCTGCAGCAAGGCAGTTAACAAACCCCCTGCAGCAAGGCAGTTAGTTCACCCCCTGCAGCAAGGCAGTTAGTTCACCCCCTGCAGCAAGGCAGTTAGTTAACCCCCTGCAGCAAGGCAGTTAACCAACCCCCTGCAGCAAGGCAGTTAGTTAACCCCCTGCAGCAAGGCAGTTAGTTTACCCCCTGCAGCAAGGCAGTTAGTTTACCCCCTGCAGCAAGGCAGGTAGTTTACCCCCTGCAGCAAGGCAGTTAGTTAACCCCCTGCAGCAAGGCAGTTAGTTAACCCCCTGCAGCAAGGCAGTTAGTTAACCCCCAACAACAAGGCAGTTAGTTAACCCCCAACAACAAGGCAGTTAGTTAACCCCCAACAGCCTGGGGTTAAGGAGGGGTTTGTACAGCCTGGGGTTAAGGAAGGGTTAGTACATACTGGGGTTAAGGAGGGGTTAGTACAGCCTGGGGTTAGTACAGTCTGGGGTTAAAGAAGGGTTAGTACATACTGGGGTTAAGGAGGGGTTAGTACAGTCTGGGTTAAGGAGGGGTTAGTACAGCCTGGGGTTAGTACAGTCTGGGTTAAGGAGGGGTTAGTACAGCCTGGGGTTAAGGAGGGGTTAGTACATACTGGGGTTAGTACAGCCTGGGGTTAAGGAGGGGTTAGTACATACTGGGGTTAGTACAGCCTGGGGTTAAGGAGGGGTTAGTACAGCCTGGAGTTAGTACAGTCTGGGGTTAAGGAGGGTTTAGTACAGCCTGGGGTTAAGGAGGGGTTAGTATAGTTTGGGTTTAAGGAGGGGTTAGTACAGCCTGGGGTTAGTACAGCCTTGGGTTAAGGAGGGGTTAGTACATTCTGGGGTTAGTACAGCCTGGGGTTAAGGAGGGGTTAGTACAGCCTGGGGTTAGTACAGTCTGGGTTAAGGAGGGGTTAGTATAGACTGTGGTTAAGGAGGGGGTAGTGCAGCCTGGGGTAAAGGAGGGGTTAGTATAGTCTGGGGTTAGTAGAGTCTGGGGTTAGTACAGCCTGGGGTTAGTACAGTCTGGGGTTAAGGAGGGGTTAGTACAGCCTGGGGTAAAGGAAGGGTTAGTATAGTCTGGGGTTAGTAGAGTCTGGGGTTAGTACAGCCTGGGGTTAGTACAGTCTGGGGTTAAGGAGGGGTTAGTACATCCTGGGGTTAAGGAGGGGTTAGTACAGCCTTGGGTTAAGGAGGGGTTAGTACAGCCTGTTGTTAGTACAGCCTGGGGTTAAGGAGGGGTTAGTACAGCCTGGTGTTAGTACAGTCTGGGGTTAAGGAGGGGTTACTATAGTCTGGGGTTAAGGAGGGGTTAGTACAGCCTGGTGTTAGTACAGTCTGGGGTTAAAGGAGGGGTTACTATAGTCTGGGGTTAGTAGAGTCTGGGGTTAGTACAGCCTGGGGTTAGTACAGTCTGGGGTTAAGGAGGGGTTAGTACAGTCTGGGGTTACGGAGGGGTTAGTACAGCCTGGGGTTAAGGAGGGCTTAGTACATACTGGGGTTAGTACAGCCTGGGGTTAAGGAGGTGTTAGTACAGCCTGGTGTTAGTACAGTCTGGGGTTAAGGAGGGGTTAGTATAGTTTGGGGTTAAGGAGGGGTTAGTACAGCCTGGGGTTAGTACAGCCTTGGGTTAAGGAGGGGTTAGTACATTCTTGGGTTAGTACAGCCTGAGCTTAGTACAGCCTGGGGTTAAGGAGGGGTTTGTACAGCCTGGGGTTAAGGAGGGGTTAGTACAGCCTGGGGTTAAGGAGGGGTTAGTATAGTTGGGGTTAGTATAGTCTGGGGTTAGTACAGCCTGGGGTTAGTATAGTCTGGGGTTAGTACAGCCTGGGGTTAACGAGGGGTTAGTACATTCTGGGGTTAAGGAGGGGTTAGTACAGCCCATGGTTAGTATAGTCTGGGGTTAGTACAGCCTGGGGTTAGTATAGTCTGGGGTTAGTTCAGCCTGGGGTTAAGGAGGGGTTAGTACAGCCTGGGATAAGGAGGAATTAGTACAGCCTGGGGTTAAGGAGGGGTTAGTACAGCCTGGGGTTAAGGAGGGTTTAGTACAGCCTGGGGTTAGTATAGTCTGGGGTTAAGGAGGGATTAGTACAGACTGGGGTTAGTACAGCCTGGGTTAAGGAGGGGTTAGTACAGCCTGGGGTTAAGGAGGGGTTAGTACATACTGGGGTTAGTACAGCCTGGGGTTAAGGAGGGGTTAGTACATACTGGGGTTAGTACAGCCTGGGGTTAAGGAGGGGTTAGTACAGCCTGGAGTTAGTACAGTCTGGGGTTAAGGAGGGTTTAGTACAGCCTGGGGTTAAGGAGGGGTTAGTATAGTTTGGGGTTAAGGAGGGATTAGTACAGACTGGGGTTAGTACAGCCTGGGTTAAGGAGGGGTTAGTACAGCCTGGGGTTAAGGAGGGGTTAGTACATACTGGGGTTAGTACAGCCTGGGGTTAAGGAGGGGTTAGTACATACTGGGGTTAGTACAGCCTGGGGTTAAGGAGGGGTTAGTACAGCCTGGAGTTAGTACAGTCTGGGGTTAAGGAGGGTTTAGTACAGCCTGGGGTTAAGGAGGGGTTAGTATAGTTTGGGGTTAAGGAGGGGTTAGTACAGCCTGGGGTTAGTACAGCCTTGGGTTAAGGAGGGGTTAGTACATTCTGGGGTTAGTACAGCCTGGGGTTAAGGAGGGGTTAGTACAGCCTGGGGTTAGTACAGTCTGGGTTAAGGAGGGGTTAGTATAGACTGTGGTTAAGGAGGGGGTAGTGCAGCCTGGGGTAAAGGAGGGGTTAGTATAGTCTGGGGTTAGTAGAGTCTGGGGTTAGTACAGCCTGGGGTTAGTACAGTCTGGGGTTAAGGAGGGGTTAGTACAGCCTGGGGTAAAGGAAGGGTTAGTATAGTCTGGGGTTAGTAGAGTCTGGGGTTAGTACAGCCTGGGGTTAGTACAGTCTGGGGTTAAGGAGGGGTTAGTACATCCTGGGGTTAAGGAGGGGTTAGTACAGCCTTGGGTTAAGGAGGGGTTAGTACAGCCTGGGGTTAGTACAGCCTGGGGTTAAGGAGGGGTTAGTACAGCCTGGTGTTAGTACAGTCTGGGGTTAAGGAGGGGTTACTATAGTCTGGGGTTAAGGAGGGGTTAGTACAGCCTGGTGTTAGTACAGTCTGGGGTTAAAGGAGGGGTTACTATTGTCTGGGGTTAGTAGAGTCTGGGGTTAGTACAGCCTGGGGTTAGTACAGTCTGGGGTTAAGGAGGGGTTAGTACAGTCTGGGGTTACGGAGGGGTTAGTACAGCCTGGGGTTAAGGAGGGCTTAGTACATACTGGGGTTAGTACAGCCTGGGGTTAAGGAGGTGTTAGTACAGCCTGGTGTTAGTACAGTCTGGGGTTAAGGAGGGTTAGTATAGTTTGGGGTTAAGGAGGGGTTAGTACAGCCTGGGGTTAGTACAGCCTTGGGTTAAGGAGGGGTTAGTACATTCTTGGGTTAGTACAGCCTGAGCTTAGTACAGCCTGGGGTTAAGGAGGGGTTTGTACAGCCTGGGGTTAAGGAGGGGTTAGTACAGCCTGGGGTTAAGGAGGGGTTAGTATAGTTGGGGTTAGTATAGTCTGGGGTTAGTACAGCCTGGGGTTAGTATAGTCTGGGGTTAGTACAGCCTGGGGTTAACGAGGGGTTAGTACATTCTGGGGTTAAGGAGGGGTTAGTACAGCCCATGGTTAGTATAGTCTGGGGTTAGTACAGCCTGGGGTTAGTATAGTCTGGGGTTAGTTCAGCCTGGGGTTAAGGAGGGGTTAGTACAGCCTGGGATAAGGAGGAATTAGTACAGCCTGGGGTTAAGGAGGGGTTAGTACAGCCTGGGGTTAAGGAGGGGTTAGTACAGCCTGGGGTTAGTATAGTCTGGGGTTAAGAAGGGATTAGTACAGACTGGGGTTAGTACAGCCTGGGGTTAAGGAGGGGTTAGTACAGCCTGGGGTTAAGGAGGGGTTAGTACAGCCTGGGGTTGAGGAGGGGTTAGTATAGTCTGGGGTTAGTACAGCCTGGGGTTAGTATAGTCTGGGGTTAAGGAGGGGTTGGTACAGCCTGGGGTTAGTATAGTCTGGGGTTAAGGAGGGGTTAGTACAGCCTGGGGTTAAGGAGGGGTTAGTATAGTCTGGGGTTAGTACCGCCTGGGATTAAGGAGGGGTTTGTACATCCTGGTGTTAAGGAGGGGTTAGTATAGTCTGGGGTTATTACAGCCTGGGGTGAAGGAGGTGTTAGTACAGCCTGGGGTTAAGGAGGGGTTAGTACAGCCTGGGGTTAGTTTAGACTAGGGATAAGGATGGGCTAGTATAGTCTGGGGTTAAGGAGGGGTTTGTACATCCTGGTGTTAAGGAGGGGTTAGTATAGTCTGGGGTTAGTACAGCTTGGGGTTAGTACAGCCTGGGGTTAAGGAGGGGTTAGTGCAGCCTGGGGTTAGTTTAGACTGGGGATAAGGAGGGGCTAGTATAGTCTGGTGTTAAGGAGGGGTTAGTATAGTCTGGGGTTAGTACAGCCTGGGGTTAGTACAGCCTGGGGCTAAGGAGGGGTTAGTATAGTCTGGGGTTAGTACAGACTGGGGTTAGTACAGCCTGGGGTTAAGGAGGGGTTAGTACAGCCTGGTGTTAAGGAGGGGTTAGTACAGACTGGTGTTAAGGAGGGGTTAGTATAGTCTGGGGTTAAGGAGGGGTTAGTATAGTCTGGGATTAAGGAGGGGTTAGTACAGCCTGGGGTTAAGGAGGGGTTAGTATAGTCTGGGGTTAAGGAGGGGTTAGTACAGCCTGGGGTTAAGGAGGGGTTAGTATAGTCTGGTGTTAAGGAGGGGTTAGTATATTCTGGGGTTAAGGAGGGGTTAGTACAGCCTGGGGTTAAGGAGGGGTTAGTATAGTCTGGGGTTAAGGAGGGGTTAGTATAGTCTGGGGTTAAGGAGGGGTTAGTATAGTCTGGGGTTAAGGAGGGGTTAGTACAGTCTGGGGTTAAGGAGGGGTTAGTACAGCCTGGGGTTAAGGAGGGGTTAGTATAGTCTGGGGTTAAGGAGGGGTTAGTATAGTCTGGGGTTAAGGAGTGGTTAGTATAGTCTGGGGTTAAGGAGGGGTTAGTACAGCCTGGGGTTAAGGAGGGGTTAGTACAGCCTGGGGTTAAGGAGGGGTTAGTCCAGACTGGGGTTAGTACAGCCTGGGGTTAAGGAGGGGTTAGTATAGTCTGGGGTTAAGGAGGGGTTAGTACAGCCTGGGGTTAAGGAGGGGTTAGTACAGCCTGGTGTTAAGGAGGGGTTAGTACAGCCTGGTGTTAAGGAGGGGTTAGTACAGCCTGGTGTTAAGGAGGGGTTAGTACAGCCTGGTGTCAGGAGGGGTTAGTACAGCCTGGTGTTAAGGAGGGGTTAGTACAGCCTGGTGTCAGGAGGGGTTAGTACAGCCTGGTGTTAAGGAGGGGTTAGTACAGCCTGGTGTCAGGAGGGGTTAGTACAGCCTGGTGTTAAGGAGGGGTTAGTACAGCCTGGGTTTAAGGAGGGGTTAGTACAGCCTGGTGTTAAGGAGGGGTTAGTACAGCCTGGTGTTAAGGAGGGGTTAGTACAGCCTGGTGTTAAGGAGGGGTTAGTACAGCCTGGGGTTAAGGAGGGGTTAGTACAGTTTGGGGTTAAGGAGGGGTTAGTACAGCCTGGTGTTAAGGAGGGGTTAGTACAGCCTGGTGTTAAGGAGGGGTTAGTACAGCCTGGGGTTAAGGAGGGGTTAGTACAGCCTGGTGTTAAGGAGGGGTTAGTACAGCCTGGGGTTAAGGAGGGGTTAGTACAGCCTGGTGTTAAGGAGGGGTTAGTACAGCCTGGGGTTAAGGAGGGGTTAGTACAGCCTGGGGTTAAGGAGGGGTTAGTACAGCCTGGTGTTAAGGAGGGGTTAGTACAGCCTGGGGTTAAGGAGGGGTTAGTACAGCCTGGTGTCAGGAGGGGTTAGTACAGCCTGGTGTTAAGGAGGGGTTAGTACAGCCTGGTGTTACGGAGGGGTTAGTACAGCCTGGTGTTAAGGAGGGGTTAGTACAGCCTGGTGTTAAGGAGGGGTTAGTACAGCCTGGTGTCAGGAGGGGTTAGTACAGCCTGGTGTCAGGAGGGGTTAGTACAGCCTGGTGTCAGGAGGGGTTAGTACAGCCTGGTGTTAAGGAGGGGTTAGTACAGCCTGGTGTTAAGGAGGGGTTAGTACAGTTTGGGGTTAAGGAGGGGTTAGTACAGCCTGGGGTTAAGGAGGGGTTAGTACAGCCTGGTGTTAAGGAGGGGTTAGTACAGCCTGGGGTTAAGGAGGGGTTAGTATAGTCTGGGGTTAAGGAGTGGTTAGTATAGTCTGGGGTTAAGGAGGGGTTAGTACAGCCTGGGGTTAAGGAGGGGTTAGTACAGCCTGGGGTTAAGGAGGGGTTAGTACAGCCAGACTGGGGTTAGTACAGCCTGGGGTTAAGGAGGGGTTAGTATAGTCTGGGGTTAAGGAGGGGTTAGTACAGCCTGGGGTTAAGGAGGGGTTAGTACAGCCTGGTGTTAAGGAGGGGTTAGTACAGCCTGGTGTTAAGGAGGGGTTAGTACAGCCTGGTGTTAAGGAGGGGTTAGTACAGCCTGGTGTCAGGAGGGGTTAGTACAGCCTGGTGTTAAGGAGGGGTTAGTACAGCCTGGTGTCAGGAGGGTTAGTACAGCCTGGTGTTAAGGAGGGGTTAGTACAGCCTGGTGTCAGGAGGGTTAGTACAGCCTGGTGTTAAGGAGGGTTAGTACAGCCTGGGTTTAAGGAGGGGTTAGTACAGCCTGGTGTTAAGGAGGGGTTAGTACAGCCTGGTGTTAAGGAGGGGTTAGTACAGCCTGGTGTTAAGAAGGGGTTAGTACAGCCTGGGGTTAATTAGGGGTTAGTACAGCCTGGGGTTAAGGAGGGGTTAGTACAGCCTGGTGTTAAGGAGGGGTTAGTACAGCCTGGTGTTAAGGAGGGGTTAGTACAGCCTGGGGTTAAGGAGGGGTTAGTACAGCCTGGTGTTAAGGAGGGGTTAGTACAGCCTGGGGTTAAGGAGGGGTTAGTACAGCCTGGTGTTAAGGAGGGGTTAGTACAGCCTGGGGTTAAGGAGGGGTTAGTACAGCCTGGTGTTAAGGAGGGGTTAGTACAGCCTGGTGTTAAGGAGGGGTTAGTACAGCCTGGTGTTAAGGAGGGGTTAGTACAGCCTGGTGTTAAGGAGGGGTTAGTACAGCCTGGGGTTAGGAGGGGGGTTAGTACAGCCTGGTGTTAAGGAGGGGTTAGTACAGCCTGGTGTTAAGGAGGGGTTAGTACAGCCTGGGGTTAAGGAGGGGTTAGTACAGCCTGGGGTTAAGGAGGGGTTAGTACAGCCTGGTGTTAAGGAGGGGTTAGTACAGCCTGGTGTTAAGGAGGGGTTAGTACAGCCTGGGGTTAAGGAGGGGTTAGTACAGCCTGGTGTTAAGGAGGGGTTAGTACAGCCTGGGGTTAAGGAGGGGTTAGTACAGCCTGGTGTTAAGGAGGGGTTAGTACAGCCTGGTGTTAAGGAGGGGTTAGTACAGCCTGGTGTTAGGAGGGGTTAGTACAGCCTGGTGTTAAGGAGGGTTAGTACAGCCTGGTGTTAAGGAGGGGTTAGTACAGCCTGGTGTTAAGGAGGGGGTTAGTACAGCCTGGGGTTAAGGAGGGGTTAGTACAGCCTGGTGTTAAGGAGGGGTTAGTACAGCCTGGGGTTAAGGAGGGGTTAGTACAGCCTGGGGTTAAGGAGGGTTAGTACAGCCTGGTGTTAAGGAGGGGTTAGTACAGCCTGGGGTTAAGGAGGAGGGGTTAGTACAGCCTGGGGTTAAGGAGGGGTTAGTACAGCCTGGGGTTAAGGAGTGGTTAGTACAGTCTGGGGTTAAGGAGGGGTTAGTACAGCCTGGGGTTAAGGAGGGGTTAGTACAGCCTGGTGTTAAGGAGGGGTTAGTACAGCCTGGCCTAAGGAGGGGTTAGTACAGCCTGGGGTTAAGGAGGGGTTAGTACAGCCTGGGGTTAAGGAGGGGTTAGTACAGCCTGGGTTAAGGAGGGGTTAGTACAGCCTGGTGTTAAGGAGGGGTTAGTACAGCCTGGTGTTAAGGAGGGGTTAGTACAGCCTGGTGTTAAGGAGGGGTTAGTACAGCCTGGTGTTCAGGAGGGGTTAGTACAGCCTGGTGTTAAGGAGGGGTTAGTACAGCCTGGTGTTACAGGAGGGGTTAGTACAGCCTGGTGTTAAGGAGGGGTTAGTACAGCCTGGTGTTAAGGAGGGGTTAGTACAGCCTGGGTGTTAAGGAGGGGTTAGTACAGCCTGGTACAGCCTGGTGTTAAGGAGGGGTTAGTACAGCCTAAGGAGGGGGTACAGCCTGTTAAGGAGGGGTTAGTACAGCCTGGGGTTAAGGAGGGGTTAGTACAGCCTGGGGTTAAGGAGGGGTTAGTACAGCCTGGTGTTAAGGAGGGGTTAGTACAGCCTGGTGTTAAGGAGGGGTTAGTACAGCCTGGTGTTAAGGAGGGGTTAGTACAGCCTGGTGTTAAGGAGGGGTTAGTACAGCCTGGGGTTAAGGAGGGGTTAGTACAGCCTGGTGTAGGAGGGGTTAGTACAGCCTGGGGTTAAGGAGGGGTTAGTACAGCCTGGGGTTAAGGAGGGGTTAGTACAGCCTGGTGTTACAGGAGGAGGGGTTAGTACAGCCTGGTGTTAAGGAGGGGTTAGTACAGCCTGGTGTTAAGGAGGGGTTAGTACAGCCTGGTGTTAAGGAGGGGTTAGTACAGCCTGGTGTTAAGGAGGGGTTAGTACAGCCTGGTGTTAAGGAGGGGTTAGTACAGCCTGGTGTTAAGGAGGGGTTAGTACAGCCTGGTGTCAGGAGGGGTTAGTACAGCCTGGTGTCAGGAGGGGTTAGTACAGCCTGGTGTTAAGGAGGGGTTAGTACAGCCTGGTGTTAAGGAGGGGTTAGTACAGCCTGGTGTTAAGGAGGGGTTAGTACAGCCTGGTGTTAAGGAGGGGTTAGTACAGCCTGGTGTTAAGGAGGGGTTAGTACAGCCTGGTGTTAAGGAGGGGTTAGTACAGCCTGGTGTCAGGAGGGGTTAGTACAGCCTGGTGTTAAGGAGGGGTTAGTACAGCCTGGTGTTACAGGAGGGGTTAGTACAGCCTGGTGTTAAGGAGGGGTTAGTACAGCCTGGTGTTAAGGAGGGGTTAGTACAGCCTGGTGTTAAGGAGGGGTTAGTACAGCCTGGTGTCAGGAGGGGTTAGTACAGCCTGGGGTTAAGGAGGGGTTAGTACAGCCTGGTGTTAAGGAGGGGTTAGTACAGCCTGGTGTTAAGGAGGGGTTAGTACAGCCTGGTGTCAGGAGGGGTTAGTACAGCCTGGTGTTAAGGAGGGGTTAGTACAGCCTGGGGTTAAGGAGGGGTTAGTACAGCCTGGTGTTAAGGAGGGGTTAGTACAGCCTGGTGTTAAGGAGGGGTTAGTACAGCCTGGTGTTAAGGAGGGGTTAGTACAGCCTGGTGTTAAGGAGGGGTTAGTACAGCCTGGGGTTAAGGAGGGGTTAGTACAGCCTGGTGTTAAGGAGGGGTTAGTACAGCCTGGTGTTAAGGAGGGGTTAGTACAGCCTGGTGTTAAGGAGGGGTTAGTACAGCCTGGTGTTAAGGAGGGGTTAGTACAGCCTGGTGTTAAGGAGGGGTTAGTACAGCCTGGTGTTAAGGAGGGGTTAGTACAGCCTGGGGTTACAGCCTGGGGGAGGGGTTAGTACAGCCTGGTGTTAAGGAGGGGTTAGTACAGCCTGGTGTTAAGGAGGGGTTAGTACAGCCTGGTGTTAAGGAGGGGTTAGTACAGCCTGGGGTTAAGGAGGGGGAGTACAGGGTAAGGGAGGGGTTAGTACAGCCTGGGGTTAAGGAGGGGTTAGTACAGCCTGGTGTTAAGGAGGGGTTAGTACAGCCTGGTGTTAAGGAGGGGTTAGTACAGCCTGGTGTTAAGGAGGGGTTAGTACAGCCTGGGGTTAAGGAGGGGTTAGTACAGCCTGGTGTTAAGGAGGGGTTAGTACAGCCTGGTGTTAAGGAGGGGTTAGTACAGCCTGGGGTTAAGGAGGGGTTAGTACAGCCTGGTGTCAGGAGGGGTTAGTACAGCCTGGTGTCAGGAGGGGGGTTAGTACAGCCTGGCGTTAAGGAGGGGTTAGTACAGCCTGGTGTTAGGAGGGGTTAGTACAGCCTGTTGGTTAGTACAGCCTGGGAGGGGTTAGTACAGCCTGGTGTTAAGGAGGGTTAGTACAGCCTGGTGTTAAGGAGGGGTTAGTACAGCCTGGGGTTAAGGAGGGTTAGTACAGCCTGGTGTTAAGGAGGGGTTAGTACAGCCTGGTGTTAGTACAGGAGGAGGGGTTAGTACAGCCTGGTGTTAAGGAGGGGTTAGTACAGCCTGGTGTCAGGAGGGGTTAGTACAGCCTGGTGTTAAGGAGGGGTTAGTACAGCCTGGTGTTAAGGAGGGGTTAGTACAGCCTGGTGTTAAGGAGGGGTTAGTACAGCCTGGTGTTAAGGAGGGTTAGTACAGCCTGGTGTTAAGGAGGGGTTAGTACAGCCTGGTGTTAAGGAGGGGTTAGTACAGCCTGGTGTTAAGTTAAGGAGGGTTAGTACAGCCTGGTGTTAAGGAGGGGTTAGTACAGCCTGGTGTCAGGAGGGGTTAGTACAGCCTGGTGTTAAGGAGGGGTTAGTACAGCCTGGTGTTAAGGAGGGGTTAGTACAGCCTGGTGTTAAGGAGGGGTTAGTACAGCCTGGTGTTAAGGAGGGGTTAGTACAGCCTGGTGTTAAGGAGGGGTTAGTACAGCCTGGTGTTAAGGAGGGGTTAGTACAGCCTGGTGTTAAGGAGGGGTTAGTACAGCCCTGGGGTTAGTACAGCCTGGTGAGGAGGGGTTAGTACAGCCTGGTGTTCAGGAGGGTTAGTACAGCCTGGTGTTAAGGAGGGGTTAGTACAGCCTGGTGTCAGGAGGGGTTAGTACAGCCTGGTGTTCAGGAGGGGTTAGTACAGCCTGGTGTTAAGGAGGGGTTAGTACAGCCTGGTGTAAGGAGGGGTTAGTACAGTGAGGGGTTAGTACAGCCTGGTGTTAAGGAGGGGTTAGTACAGCCTGGTGTTAAGGAGGGGTTAGTACAGCCTGGTGTTAAGGAGGGGTTAGTACAGCCTGGTGTTAAGGAGGGGTTAGTACAGCCTGGTGTTCAGGAGGGGTTAGTACAGCCTGGTGTTAGGAGGTTAGTACAGCCTGGTTCAGGAGGTTAGTACAGCCTGGTGTTAAGGAGGGGGTTAGTACAGCCTGGTGTCAGGAGGGGGTTAGTACAGCCTGGGGTCAGGAGGGGTTAGTACAGCCTGGTTCAGGAGGGGTTAGTACAGCCTGGTGTTAAGGAGGGGTTAGTACAGCCTGGTGTTCAGGAGGGGTTAGTACAGCCTGGGGTTAGGAGGGGTTAGTACAGCCTGGTGTTAAGGAGGGTTAGTATAGTCTGGGGTTAAGGAGGGGTTAGTACAGCCTGGTGTTAAGGAGGGGTTAGTACAGCCTGGTGTTAAGGAGGGGTTAGTACAGCCTGGTGTTAAGGAGGGGTTAGTACAGCCTGGTGTTAAGGAGGGGTTAGTACAGCCTGGTGTTAAGGAGGGGTTAGTACAGCCTGGTGTTAAGGAGGGTTAGTACAGCCTGGTGTTAAGGAGGGGTTAGTACAGCCTGGTGTTAAGGAGGGGTTAGTACAGCCTGGTGTTCAGGAGGGGTTAGTACAGCCTGGGGTTAAGGAGGGTTAGTACAGCCTGGTGTTAAGGAGGGGTTAGTACAGCCTGGCCTGGTTAAGGAGGGGTTAGTACAGCCTGGTGTTAAGGAGGGGTTAGTACAGCCTGGGGTTAAGGAGGGTTAGTACAGCCTGGTGTTAAGGAGGGGTTAGTACAGCCTGGTGTTAGTAGGAGGGGTTAGTACAGCCTGGTGTTGGTGTTAAGGAGGGGTTAGTACAGCCTGGTGTTAAGGAGGGGTTAGTACAGCCTGGGGTTAAGGAGGGGGAGGGGTTAGTACAGCCTGGTGTTAAGGAGG
>NW_026288317.1:0-29870 GCF_023373465.1 Oncorhynchus keta
GTTGACCGTAACAGGGTTGACCGTAACAGGGTTGACCGTAACAGGGTTGACTGTAACAGGGTTGACTGTAACAGGGTTGACTGTAACAGGGTTGACTGTAACAGGGTTGACTGTAACAGGGTTGACCGTTAACAGGGTTGACCGTAACAGGGTTGACCGTAACAGGGTTGACAGGGTTGTAACAGGGTTGACTGTAACAGGGTTGACTGTTAACAGGGTTGACTGTAACAGGGTTGACTGTAACACAGGGTTGACCGTAACAGGGTTGACTGTAACAGGGTTGACCGTAACAGGGTTGACAGGGTTGACTGTTACACAGGGTTGACTGTAACCTGTTACAGGGTTGACCGTAACAGGGTTGACCTTAACAGGGTTGACGATTTCATCTGCCTTAAATCTCCTTGTGACAGGAGGAATGGAAGCGTGTTGTGTGACAACTGAACCCAATATATGTCTTTTCTTTGTTAAATTGTTCAAGCCTTCCTATCTATCTAATGGTTTACAGGTTGACACTCCACGAAACAAAACACCACAAAATGACCAGGAAGGGGAGAACCAGCTCGCCTGCTTTTACACGATCGTTTCTCATTTCTTTTGAAAAGAGAATAGTTTCACCGTATTAAAAGGAGAGTTCAGTTCACGTAGACAGTGTTGATTTTAAAATGAGAGACAGATGTAAATGAATCACTAATCACATCAAATAAATAATATTCAGAAATTACTTTCTCAAAGCAACAAATAAATAGGGCTTTACAATGATGCTGAAAACTTGGAGAAATGACGGGGTTCGGTGGGTTAAAATCTTCCTAGAGGTCACAGAGGCACGGAGCAAGTCTGTATTCGTAGAAGAAAATCTGATTTATTGAATTCTCCATGTGGTCTGTATTAAAGTGCACTTCATTTAATATAACAAGATTCTAAAATTCAATATTGGTGCATCATTTCTACTTAAAATATCAAAACGATGCAAAAGGCACTCTTCATGGAACGACCCCTGAATGACAATGTCCAATGACTGAAGGGCTTCATACAGAACAGGGAAAGAAAGTCCACATTCAGCAAACAGCACTTCACATGTAAAACCATGGTCCTCGGACTCCTCGGTGTGATGTCATGTTGTATTCACAGCTGAGGAATAAACCTACAGTCATGTAACACATGCATTGTAAAACCATCAGGGTAGTGGGTTCGATTCCGGGACCACCCATACGTAGAATGTATGCACACATGACTCCTTTGGATCGTCTGCTAAATGGCATATTATTATTATGTAAAACCATCGTCCTCGGGCTCCTCGGTGTGATGTCATGTTGTGTTCACAGCTGAGGAATAAACCTACAGTCATGTAACAACACATGTAACTCCGGATCAAACCGCTGAGGAAATGTGATTGTCTTAGGCTGTATTCCAAAAGGCATCCCTATTCCCTATATAGTGCACTACTTTTAACCAGGGCCCAATAGACGTCCACTATGTAGGGAATAGGGTGCCAGTTTGGGACAGAGGCTTAGACATAGTAGGATGACAGGAGAGAGGGAAGAAACACTTTTAAATAACAATCTCATGTCGCAGAGTCAACACCTTTATGATGGTGTTCAGAAGACAGGCCATCCTGACCCTGGTTTAACCTGGACTCTGGATCACAATGCTGGATAGACATAGAGGTGTGTGTGTGTGTGTGTGTGTGTGTGTGTGTGTGTGTGTGTGTGTGTGTGTGTGTGTGTGTGTGTGTGTGTGTGTGTGTGTGTGTGTGTGTGTGTGTGTGTGTGTGTGTGTGTGTGTGTGTGTGTGTGTGTGTGTGTGTGTGTGTGTGTGTGAGTGAGAGAGACAGAGAGCTTGGGTCTGTGTGTGTGTGTGCTTGCGTAACTATGTGTGTGTGTTCTTACGTGTGTGAGCCTGCGTCTGTCTGCGTGTGTGACTGCTTCCTGACCCTTTCCTCTGAGCCTCTTGAAGGTTGAGCGGAACTTTAATCAAGTTAAATGCAATAGTCTGCTGTGTTGTGTGTGTCATCTGTTGGAACATCTAGTCATCATCTGTCTAGTCCTACTGACTCACGCAACACTGATTCATTCACTAGTTCATCTCTCTCATGGGTTTTCCATCAAAAGACATCTCCCCGATCTTTCCTCCTCTCCCCTCTCTCCTCCTCTTCTCTCCCCTCCCTCCGTCTCTCCCCTCTCTCCTTCTCTCCCCTCTTTCCTCCTCTCCTCTCCTCTCTCCCCTCTCCTTCTCTCCTCTCTCTCCTCCCTTTCCTCTATCTCCTCCTCTCCTCTCTCTCCTCCTCTCCTTCGTTTCCTCTCCTTCTCTCCTCCTCTCCTCTCTCCTCTCTCTCCTCTTCTCCTTCGTTTCCTCTCTCTCCTCCTCTCCTTGGTTTCCTCTCTTCCTCTCTCTCATCCTCTCCTTCCTTTCCTCTCTCCCCTCTCCTCCTCTCCTCTCTCTCCTCCTCTCCTTCGTTTCCTCTCCTTCTCTCCTCCTCTCCTCTCTCCTCTCTCTCCTCTTCTCCTTCATTTCCTCTCTCTCCTCCTCTCCTTGGTTTCCTCTCTTCCTCTCCTCTCTCTCATCCTCTCCTTCCTTTCCTCTCTCTCCTCCTCTCCTCTCTCCTCCTTGGTTTCCTCTCCTCCTCTCCTCTCTCTTCCTCTCCTTCCTTTTCCCTCTCTCCTCCTTTCCTCTCTCCTCCTCTTCTCTCTCTCCTCCTCTCCTCTATCTCCTCCTTTCCTTCCTCTCCTCTCTCTCCTCCTCATCTCCTTCCTTTCCTCTCCTCTATCTCCTCCTCTCCTCTCTCTCCTCCTCTCCTTCGTTTCCTCTCCTTCTCTCCTCCTCTCCTCTCTCCTCTCTCTCCTCTTCTCCTTTGTTTCCTCTCTCTCCTCCTCTCCTTGGTTTCCTCTCTTCCTTTCTCTCATCCTCTCCTTCCTTTCCTCTCTCCCCTCTCCTCCTCTCCTCTCTCTCCTCCTTGGTTTCCTCTCCTCCTCTCCTCTCTCTTCCTCTCCTTCCTTTTCCCTCTCTCCTCCTTTCCTCTCTCCTCCTCTTCTCTCTCTCCTCCTCTCCTCTATCTCCTCCTTTCCTTCCTCTCCTCTCTCTCCTCCTCTCCTCTCTCTCCTCCTCTCCTTGCTCTCCTCCTCTCCTACCTCTCCCCTCTCTCTAGTACACATATCCAGGCATCAGATATCTCAGAATGAACTGTGAAACAAACAAACACTCACACACATATTATAGTTCTATACTACATCAACAATTGAGGCCAACAGCAGCAGCATGTCGTTGCTTGTTCATATGGAAGTTGACAGGTTTTAGATTGTCATCACAGAAGATACCATCATTATATATATATTGTGTTGGTTCTTGTATGTGTAGTAGGTACATGCATGTATAGCTTTGTACACTCTGGGCAGGTTTGATCAATTAGCTCAGTTGGTCAGGTGTGAAGCCCAGTTGGAACAAAACCCTGTAGTTCCTGCAGCACTCCTGGTACAGGGTTACGTACCCCTGATCTAGTCTGTTACTTTAACAATGGTCCCTCTTCCTGTCTTTCTCTCTCTTCTTATCTCTTCTATCTCCGTCTCACTCACTCTCTCTATTTCTCTCTCTCTATTTCTCTCTCTCTATTTCTATCTCTCTCTCTCTCTCTCTCTCTCTCTCTCTCTCTCTCTCTCTCTCTCTCTCTCTCTCTCTCTCTCTCTCTCTCTCCCTCTCTCTCTCACTCTCTTTCCCTCTCTCTCTCTCTCTCTTTCTCTCTCTCTCTCTCTCTCCCCTCACTCCTCTCTCTCTCTCTCTCTCCCTCTCTCTCTCTCTCCCTCTCTCTCTCACTCTCTTTCTCTCTCTCTCTCTCTCTCTCCCTCACTCCTCTCTCTCTCTCTCTCTCTCTCTCTCTCTCTCTCTCTCTCTCTCTCTCTCTCTCTCTCTATTTCTATCTCTCACTCTCTATTTCTCTCTCTCTCTCTCCCTCTCTCTCTCTCTCTCTCTCTCTCTCTCTCTCACTGGATTGTTCCATATTTACCATTGATACTCCCACGCTCTCCATCATTTCCTATAGACCTGTAGTGTGTAGTGTGATTGTGTTTTCTTCATCTACTGTATATGAGATTTGCGTTGTCTGGTATGTTCTAGAATGATTGGAATGGATTACAATAGGGCCACAATGACAGAAGGAGAGCGAGACCAGAGAGAACGACAGTGGGCTAGAAAGACAGTGAGAGAGAGGGAGGGAGGGATAGAGAAATAGAGAGAGATAATCACTTATATTCTGTATGACAGCTGTCAAACGACTATGTCAGATCAGTTCAGCTTGTTTGAACTGTCTGTCTATATATACAGTGGGGAGAACAAGTATTTGATTCACTGTCGATTTTTCAGGTTTTCCTACTTACAAAGCATGTAGAGGTCTGTAATTTGTATCATAGGTACACTTCCACTGTGACAGACAGAATCTAAAACAGACTGTGGTCCCAGCTCTCTTCAGGTCATTGACCAGGTTCTGCCCTGTAGTTCTGGGCAGGATCCCTCACCTTCCTCATAAAATGCAAATTAATTACTTAAAAATCATACAATGTGATTTTCTGGAATTTTGGAAACCAACGTGTTAGATATCTCCAGCTTAACCAGACACGTGTGTCAATCGACTCTTAAAGATTTTAACCATCTCCTTTCTTAATGTTACTTTTCATGTAGTTTTTCATAAGTGTTATTTTGAACTATTTCCTGTAGTGTTTCCTAAGTGTTATTTTGAACTATTTCCTGTAGTTTTTCCTAAGTATTATTTTGAACTATTTCCTGTAGTTTTTCCTAAGTGTTATTTTGAACTATTTCCTGTAGTTTATCCTAAGTGTTATTTTGAACTATTTCCTGTAGTTTATCCTTAGTGTTATTTTGAAATATTTCCTGTAGTTTATCCTAAGTGTTATTTTTAACTATTTCCTGTAGTTTTTCCTATGCTAGGTCCTAAGACGAGTCTTTAACCACCTCCTAGTCTCAGCTGAGAGTGGATCTGTCTGTAAAGGCATCATTTTATCCCCTGAGTGGTTTAATTTCACCACCATAACCCTCCCTCCATCCCTCTCAATGTTTCCCAATCAATCTGTCCTCCCTTTCTCACCTCTCCCTCATCCCAGGGCAGCAGGAAGCCTTGCGGTTGAGAGTGTTTGAATCCCGGAGCCAACTAGGTGGAAAATCAGTGACCATGAGCAAGGCACTTAACCCTAATTGCTCCTTTAAGTCTCTATGGATAACAGCGTCTACTAAATGACTAAAATGTCAATGTAAAGCTTTTCTGACCATTTTTGCTGTTTTTGTCCCTCTGTCAATAGCGCTGTTGCCATGGAGATCAATGACTTGCAGAGCAACAGGCAGAATGAAAGAATGAAAGATAGAAATCACCCTTTTAGGAAATCATGTTTTGAAATGTTTTTTTTTTGTTGTTGCTGTAAATCTATACTGACCCACCTGAGTCCCAAATGGCACCATATTCCCTACGTAGTGCACACATTTTGACCATTAGCCCTATGGGATCTCCTTCAAAGTAGTGCATTACATAGGGAACAGGGTGCCATTTGAGACACCCTCACTAAAACACTAATCTGGCCCCAAGACTGTTACCATAACAACACACCTTCAATGGTGCCATTCAGTCTGATTGTCAGTATTGCTGGCAGGCCCCTAGCATTGTATCCATTCAGTCTGATTGTCAGTATTGCTGGCAGGCCCCTAGCATTGTATCCATTCAGTCTAATTGTCAGTATTGCTGGCAGGCCCCTAGCATTGTATCCATTCAGTCTGATTGTCCGTATTGCTGGCAGGCCCCTAGCATTGTATCCATTCAGTCTGATTGTCCGTATTGCTGGCAGGCCCCTAGCATTGTATCCATTCAGTCTGATTGTCAGTATTGCTGGCAGGCCCCTAGCATTGTATCCATTCAGTCTGATTGTCAGTATTGCTGGCAGGCCCCTAGCATTGTATCCATTCAGTCTGATTGTCAGTATTGCTGGCAGGCCCCTAGCATTGTATCCATTCAGTCTGATTGTCAGTATTGCTGGCAGGCCCCTAGCATTGTATCCATTCAGTCTAATTGTCAGTATTGCTGGCAGGCCCCTAGCATTGTATCCATTCAGTCTGATTGTCAGTATTGCTGGCAGGCCCCTAGCATTGTATCCATTCAGTCTGATTGTCCGTATTGCTGGCAGGCCCCTAGCATTGTATCCATTCAGTCTGATTGTCAGTATTGCTGGCAGGCCCCTAGCATTGTATCCATTCAGTCTGATTGTCAGTATTGCTGGCAGGCCCTAGCATTGTATCCATTCAGTCTGATTGTCAGTATTGCTGGCAGGCCCTAGCATTGTATCCATTCAGTCTGATTGTCAGTATTGCTGGCAGGCCCCTAGCATTGTATCCATTCAGTCTGATTGTCAGTATTGCTGGCAGGCCCCTAGCATTGTATCCATTCAGTCTGATTGTCAGTATTGCTGGCAGGCCCCTAGCATTGTATCCATTCAGTCTGATTGTCAGTATTGCTGGCAGGCCCCTAGCATTGTATCCATTCAGTCTGATTGTCAGTATTGCTGGCAGGCCCCTAGCATTGTATCCATTCAGTCTGATTGTCAGTATTGCTGGCAGGCCCCTAGCATTGTATCCATTCAGTCTGATTGTCAGTATTGCTGGCAGGCCCCTAGCATTGTATCCATTCAGTCTGATTGTCAGTATTGCTGGCAGGCCCCTAGCATTGTATCCATTCAGTCTGATTGTCAGTATTGCTGGCAGGCCCCTAGCATTGTATCCATTCAGTCTGATTGTCAGTATTGCTGGCAGGCCCCTAGCATTGTATCCATTCAGTCTGATTGTCAGTATTGCTGGCAGGCCCCTAGCATTGTATCCATTCAGTCTGATTGTCAGTATTGCTGGCAGGCCCCTAGCATTGTATCCATTCAGTCTGATTGTCAGTATTGCTGGCAGGCCCCTAGCATTGTATCCATTCAGGAGAAGTCTCAGGAGTCATAGTATCAATGACAACTGTCCATCTCTATCTCTCTCTGTTTATGTGTGTGTCACCCTATTAGGTCTGGAAGTGTTAAATAACTACAGTGACTCAGTGAGAACCCTGTCTATTCTCTACGTGACTCCTGATGATATATGGGTAGTCTTATGTAGTCCTGTAAATGTTGTAACATAATGGTACTGCAGTCAGAGTCAAATGAGTCGGCATGACATCTGTGGACATGTTAGATAAATATAATGACTGTTTCCCCTCTTTCTCTCGCTCTCTCTCCCCCTTTCTCTCATTCTCTCTCTCCTCTCTCTCTTCCAGTGTCTCGCATTCATCTCATCTTCTGTTCCACCTACTTCAGGTGAACATTGAACATTAGTGAACATTGAACATTAGTGAACATTGAACATTAGTGAACATTGAACATTAGTGAACATTGAACATTAGTGAACATTGAACATTAGTGAACATTGAACATTAGTGAACATTGAACATTGACATTGTATTTAATTCAAAGCTTTATTTTCCATGGTCAAAGCATTATGGTTGATTTCCTCCATCACCTAATCTGCTGTTTCTCAGTGTACGGTGGGTTAACATGAAGGGCTGATGAACAGTGGTTACAACAGAAAGATTTCTCATGACGAGTTTGGAGGGTATTATGGTGTTATATACTGAGCTAATGATGAGTTTGGAGGGTACTATGGTGTTATATACTGAGCTAATGATGAGTTTGGAGGGTATTATGGTGTTATATACTGAGCTAATGATGAGTTTGGAGGGTATTATGGTGTTATATACTGAGCTAATGATGAGTTTGGAGGTTATATACTGAGCTAATGATGAGTTTGGAGGAGTATGGTGTTATATACTGAGCTAATGATGAGTTTGGAGGGTATTATGGTGTTATATACTGAGCTAATGATGAGTTTGGAGGGTATTATGGTGTTATATACTGAGCTAATGATGAGTTTGGAGGGTATTATGGTGTTATATACTGAGCTAATGATGAGTTTGGAGGGTACTATGGTGTTATATACTGAGCTAATGATGAGTTTGGAGGGTATTATGGTGTTATATACTGAGCTAATGATGAGTTTGGAGGGTACTATGGTGTTATATACTGAGCTAATGATGAGTTTGGAGGGTATTATGGTGTTATATACTGAGCTAATGATGAGTTTGGAGGGTACTATGGTGTTATATACTGAGCTAATGATGAGTTTGGAGGGTACTATGGTGTTATATACTGAGCTAATGATGAGTTTGGAGGGTACTATGGTGTTATATACTGAGCTAATGATGAGTTTGTTATATACTGAGCTAATGATGAGTTTGGAGGGTACTATGGTGTTATATACTGAGCTAATGATGAGTTTGGAGGGTACTATGGTGTTATATACTGAGCTAATGATGAGTTTGGAGGGTACTATGGTGTTATATACTGAGCTAATGATGAGTTTGGAGGGTACTATGGTGTTATATACTGAGCTAATGATGAGTTTGGAGGGTACTATGGTGTTATATACTGAGCTAATGATGAGTTTGGAGGGTACTATGGTGTTATATACTGAGCTAATGATGAGTTTGGAGGGTACTATGGTGTTATATACTGAGCTAATGATGAGTTTGGAGGGTACTATGGTGTTATATACTGAGCTAATGATGAGTTTGGAGGGTACTATGGTGTTATATACTGAGCTAATGATGAGTTTGGAGGGTATTATGGTGTTATATACTGAGCTAATGATGAGTTTGGAGGGTACTATGGTGTTATATACTGAGCTAATGATGAGTTTGGATGGGTACTATGGTGTTATATACTGAGCTAATGATGAGTTTGGAGGGTACTATGGTGTTATATACTGAGCTAATGATGAGTTTGGAGGGTACTATGGTGTTATATACTGAGCTAATGATGAGTTTGGAGGGTATTATGGTGTTATATACTGAGCTAATGATGAGTTTGGAGGGTATTATGGTGTTATATACTGAGCTAATGATGAGTTTGGAGGGTACTATGGTGTTATATACTGAGCTAATGATGAGTTTGGAGGGTATTATGGTGTTATATACTGAGCTAATGATGAGTTTGGAGGGTATTATGGTGTTATATACTGAGCTAATGATGAGTTTGGAGGGTATTATGGTGTTATATACTGAGCTAATGATGAGTTTGGAGGGTAGCTAATGATAGTTTGGTGTTATATACTGAGCTAATGATGAGTTTGGAGGGTACTATGGTGTTATATACTGAGCTAATGATGAGTTTGGAGGGTACTATGGTGTTATATACTGAGCTAATGATGAGTTTGGAGGGTATTATGGTGTTATATACTGAGCTAATGATGAGTTTGGAGGGTACTATGGTGTTATATACTGAGCTAATGATGAGTTTGGAGGGTACTATGGTGTTATATACTGAGCTAATGATGAGTTTGGAGGGTACTATGGTGTTATATACTGAGCTAATGATGAGTTTGGAGGGTATTATGGTGTTATATACTGAGCTAATGATGAGTTTGGAGGGTACTATGGTGTTATATACTGAGCTAATGATGAGTTTGGAGGGTACTGAGCTATGGAGTTTGTTATATACTGAGCTAATGATGAGTTTGGAGGGTACTATGGTGTTATATACTGAGCTAATGATGAGTTTGGAGGGTACTATGGTGTTATATACTGAGCTAATGATGAGTTTGGAGGGTAGCTATGGTGTTATATACTGAGCTAATGATGAGTTTGGAGGGTACTATGGTGTTATATACTGAGCTAATGATGAGTTTGGAGGGTACTATGGTGTTATATACTGAGCTAATGATGAGTTTGGAGGGTACTATGGTGTTATATACTGAGCTAATGATGAGTTTGGAGGGTACTATGGTGTTATATACTGAGCTAATGATGATGAGTTTGGAGGGTAGCTATGGTGTTATATACTGAGCTAATGATGAGTTTGGAGGGTACTATGGTGTTATATACTGAGCTAATGATGAGTTTGGAGGGTATTATGGTGTTATATACTGAGCTAATGATGAGTTTGGAGGGTACTATGGTGTTATATACTGAGCTAATGATGAGTTTGGAGGGTACTATGGTGTTATATACTGAGCTAATGATGAGTTTGGAGGGTACTATGGTGTTATATACTGAGCTAATGATGAGTTTGGAGGGTACTATGGTGTTATATACTGAGCTAATGATGAGTTTGGAGGGTATTATGGTGTTATATACTGAGCTAATGATGAGTTTGGAGGGTACTGAGCTAATATGGTTTGTTATATACTGAGCTAATGATGAGTTTGGAGGGTATTATGGTGTTATATACTGAGCTAATGATGAGTTTGGAGGGTATTATGGTGTTATATACTGAGCTAATGATGAGTTTGGTATTATGGTGTTATATACTAGCTAATATGGTTTGTTATATACTGAGCTAATGATGAGTTTGGAGGGTACTATGGTGTTATATACTGAGCTAATGATGAGTTTGGAGGGTATTATGGTGTTATATACTGAGCTAATGATGAGTTTGGAGGGTACTATGGTGTTATATACTGAGCTAATGATGAGTTTGGAGGGTACTATGGTGTTATATACTGAGCTAATGATGAGTTTGGAGGGTATTATGGTGTTATATACTGAGCTAATGATGAGTTTGGAGGGTATTATGGTGTTAAATGCTGAGCTAATGATGAGTTTGGAGGGTACTATGGTGTTATATACTGAGCTAATGATGAGTTTGGAGGGTATTATGGTGTTATATACTGAGCTAATGATGAGTTTGGAGGGTATTATGGTGTTATATACTGAGCTAATGATGAGTTTGGAGGGTACTATGGTGTTATATACTGAGCTAATGATGAGTTTGGAGGGTAGCTATGGTGTTATATACTGAGCTAATGATGAGTTTGGAGGGTACTATGGTGTTATATACTGAGCTAATGATGAGTTTGGAGGGTACTATGGTGTTATATACTGAGCTAATGATGATGAGTTTGGACTGAGCTAATGATAGTTTACTATGGTGTTATATACTGAGCTAATGATGAGTTTGGAGGGTATTATGGTGTTATATACTGAGCTAATGATGAGTTTGGAGGGTATTATGGTGTTATATACTGAGCTAATGATGAGTTTGGAGGGTATTATGGTGTTATATACTGAGCTAATGATGAGTTTGGAGGGTATTATGGTGTTATATACTGAGCTAATGATGAGTTTGGAGGGTACTATGGTGTTATATACTGAGCTAATGATGAGTTTGGAGGGTATTATGGTGTTATATACTGAGCTAATGATGAGTTTGGAGGGTATTATGGTGTTATATACTGAGCTAATGATGAGTTTGGAGGGTATTATGGTGTTATATACTGAGCTAATGATGAGTTTGGAGGGTATTATGGTGTTATATACTGAGCTAATGATGAGTTTGGAGGGTATTATGGTGTTATATACTGAGCTAATGATGAGTTTGGAGGGTACTATGGTGTTATATAGCTAATGAGTTTGGAGGGTACTATGGTGTTATATACTGAGCTAATGATGAGTTTGGAGGGTACTATGGTGTTATATACTGAGCTAATGATGAGTTTGGAGGGTACTATGGTGTTATATACTGAGCTAATGATGAGTTTGGAGGGTACTATGGTGTTATATACTGAGCTAATGATGAGTTTGGAGGGTACTATGGTGTTATATACTGAGCTAATGATGAGTTTGGAGGGTACTATGGTGTTATATACTGAGCTAATGATGAGTTTGGAGGGTACTATGGTGTTATATACTGAGCTAATGATGAGTTTGGAGGGTACTATGGTGTTATATACTGAGCTAATGATGAGTTTGGAGGGTACTATGGTGTTATATACTGAGCTAATGATGAGTTTGGAGGGTACTATGGTGTTATATACTGAGCTAATGATGAGTTTGGAGGGTACTATGGTGTTATATACTGAGCTAATGATGAGTTTGGAGGGTACTATGGTGTTATATACTGAGCTAATGATGAGTTTGATGAGTTTGGAGGGTACTATGGTGTTATATACTGAGCTAATGATGAGTTTGAGATGATGAGGGTACTATGGTGTTATATACTGAGCTAATGATGAGTTTGGAGGGTACTATGGTGTTATATACTGAGCTAATGATGAGTTTGGAGGGTACTATGGTGTTATATACTGAGCTAATGATGAGTTTGGAGGGTATTATGGTGTTATATACTGAGCTAATGATGAGTTTGGAGGGTACTATGGTGTTATATACTGAGCTAATGATGAGTTTGGAGGGTATTATGGTGTTATATACTGAGCTAATGATGAGTTTGGAGGGTATTATGGTGTTATATACTGAGCTAATGATGAGTTTGGAGGGTACTATGGTGTTATATGCTGAGCTAATGACGAGTTTGGAGGGTACTATGGTGTTATATACTGAGCTAATGATGAGTTTGGAGGGTATTATGGTGTTATATACTGAGCTAATGATGAGTTTGGAGGGTACTATGGTGTTATATACTACTGAGCTAATGATGAGTTTGGAGGGTAGCTAGTTTGGTGTTATATACTGAGCTAATGATGAGTTTGGAGGGTACTATGGTGTTATATACTGAGCTAATGATGAGTTTGGAGGGTATTATGGTGTTATATACTGAGCTAATGATGAGTTTGGAGGGTACTATGGTGTTATATACTGAGCTAATGATGAGTTTGGAGGGTATGGTGTTATATACTGAGCTAATATGGTGTTATATACTGAGCTAATGATGAGTTTGGAGGGTATTATGGTGTTATATACTGAGCTAATGATGAGTTTGGAGGGTACTATGGTGTTATATACTGAGCTAATGATGAGTTTGGAGGGTACTATGGTGTTATATACTGAGCTAATGATGAGTTTGGAGGGTACTATGGTGTTATATACTGAGCTAATGATGAGTTTGGAGGGTACTATGGTGTTATATACTGAGCTAATGATGAGTTTGGAGGGTACTATGGTGTTATATACTGAGCTAATGATGAGTTTGGAGGGTATTATGGTGTTATATACTGAGCTAATGATGAGTTTGGACTGAGCTAATGGGTATTATGGTGTTATATACTGAGCTAATGATGAGTTTGGAGGGTACTATGGTGTTATATACTGAGCTAATGATGAGTTTGGAGGGTACTATGGTGTTATATACTGAGCTAATGATGAGTTTGGAGGGTACTATGGTGTTATATACTGAGCTAATGATGAGTTTGGAGGGTATTATGGTGTTATATACTGAGCTAATGATGAGTTTGGAGGGTACTATGGTGTTATATACTGAGCTAATGATGAGTTTGGAGGGTACTATGGTGTTATATACTGAGCTAATGATGAGTTTGGAGGGTACTATGGTGTTATATACTGAGCTAATGATGAGTTTGGAGGGTATTATGGTGTTATATACTGAGCTAATGATGAGTTTGGAGGGTACTATGGTGTTATATACTGAGCTAATGATGAGTTTGGAGGGTACTATGGTGTTATATACTGAGCTAATGATGAGTTTGGAGGGTACTATGGTGTTATATACTGAGCTAATGATGAGTTTGGAGGGTACTATGGTGTTATATACTGAGCTAATGATGAGTTTGGAGGGGGGTTATGGTGTTATATACTGAGCTAATGATGAGTTTGGAGGGTACTATGGTGTTATATACTGAGCTAATGATGAGTTTGGAGGGTACTATGGTGTTATATACTGAGCTAATGATGAGTTTGGAGGGTACTATGGTGTTATATACTGAGCTAATGATGAGTTTGGAGGGTATTATGGTGTTATATACTGAGCTAATGATGAGTTTGGAGGGTACTATGGTGTTATATACTGAGCTAATGATGAGTTTGGAGGGTACTATGGTGTTATATACTGAGCTAATGATGAGTTTGGAGGGTATTATGGTGTTATATACTGAGCTAATGATGAGTTTGGAGGGTACTATGGTGTTATATACTGAGCTAATGATGAGTTTGGAGGGTATTATGGTGTTATATACTGAGCTAATGATGAGTTTGGAGGGTACTATGGTGTTATATACTGAGCTAAATGATGAGTTTGGATGGGTTTGGAGGGTTATGGTGTTATATACTGAGCTAATGATGAGTTTGGAGGGTATTATGGTGTTATATACTGAGCTAATGATGAGTTTGGAGGGTACTATGGTGTTAAATGCTGAGCTAATGACGAGTTTGGAGGGTACTATGGTGTTATATACTGAGCTAATGATGAGTTTGGAGGGTATTATGGTGTTATATACTGAGCTAATGATGAGTTTGGAGGGTATTATGGTGTTAAATGCTGAGCTGTAGTCGAAGAACAGCATTCTTACATAGGTATTCCTCTTGTCCAGATGGGTTAGGGCAGTGTGCAGTGTGGTTGCGAATGGGTCGTCTGCGGACCTATTGGGGCGGTAAACAAATTGGAGTGGGTCTAGGGTGTCAGGTGGAGGTGATATGGTCCTTGACTAGTCTCTTAAAGCACTTCCTGATGACGGAAGTGAGTGCTACGGGGTGGTAGTCATTTAATTAAGTTACCTTAGCTTTCTTGGGGACAAGAATAATGGTGGCCATCTTGAAGCATGTGGGAACAGCAGACTGGGATAAGGATTGATTGAATATGTCCGTAAACACACCAGCCAGCTGGGCTGCGCATGCTCTGAGGACGCGACTAGTGATGCCGTCTGGGCCTGCAGCCTTGCGAGGGTTGACATGTTTAAATATTTTACTCATGTTGGCTGCAGAGAAGAAGAGCATGCAGGTTTTGGTAGAGGACCGTGTCAGTGGCACTGTATTGACCTCAAAGGGAGCAAAGAAGTCGTTTAGTTTGTTTGGGAGCAAGACATCATTGTCTGCGACGGGGCTGGTTTTTCTTTTGTAATCCGTGATTGACTGTAGACCCTGCAACATACCTCTCGCGTCTGAGCCATTGAATTGCGACTCTACTTTGTCTCCATACTGACGCTTAGCTTATTTGATTTTCTTGCGGTGGGAAAAGCTACTCTGTATGTATTCGGTCATGTTTCCGGTCACCTTGCCCTGATTAAAAGCAGTGGTTCGCACTTTCAGTTTTGCACGAATGCTGCCATCAATCCACGGTTTCTGGTTGGGGAATGTTTTAATAGACGCTGTGGGTACAACATCACCGACATCACCACACTTGCAAATAAACTCGCTCACCGAATCAGCGTATTCCTCAATGTTATGGTTCGACGCTTTGCGGAAAACATATCCCAGTCTCGACCCCGCCTTGTGCAACTGGGTCCTGAAGATCCTCAACACGGGCCCCACAAGGGTGAGTTCTCAGCCCTCTCCTGTACTCCCTGTTCACCCATGACTGCGTAGCCATGCACGCTTCCAACTCTATCATCAAGTTTGCAGGAGGTGAGGGCCTCAGAGTGTGGTGTCAGGATAATAACCTCACACTCAATGTCAACAAAACAAAGGAGATGATCGTGGACTTCAGGAAACAGCAGAGGGAGCAGCCCCCTATCCACATCGACGGGACAGTAGTGGAGAGGGTGGAAAGTTTTAAGTTCCTCGGCGTACACATCACGGACAAACTGAAATGGTCCACCCACACAGACAGCGTGGTGAAGAAGGCACAGCAGCGCCTCTTAAACCTCAGGAGGCTGAAGAAATTTGGCTTCTTACCAAAAACACTGACAAACTTTTACAGATGCGCAATTGAGAGCATCCTGTCGGGCTGTATCACCGTCTGGTACGGCAACTTCTCCGCCCACAACCGTAAGGCTCTCCAGAGGATAGTGAGGTCTGCACAACGCATCACCGGGGACAAACTACCTGCCCTCCAGGACACCTACACCACCCAATGTCACAGGAAGGCCAAAAAGATCATCAAGGACAACAACCACCGAGCCACTGCCTGTTCACCCTGTTATCATCCAGAAGGTGAGGTCAGTACAGGTGCATCAAAGCTGGGACCGAGAGACTGAAAAACAGCATCAGAGGCATCAGACTGTTAAACAGCCACCACTAACATTGAGTGGCTGCTGCCAACATACTGACTTAATCTCTAGCCACTTTAATAATGGAAAAATGTATGGAATAAATGTATCACTAGCCACTTTAAAGTTTGGATATATGGTGTTTAATAGCTCAAGTCTTTATATAATGTTTACATCTATGCATGGTGTTCTGTACATTAATGAGTCTTTCAGGGTAGTGGTTTGTACATACTGATGAGTTTGGATACCATCTACTATATCTTGCCTATGCCATTCGGCCATCACTCATTCATACATTTTTATGTATATATTCTTATTCATTCCTTTACACCTGTGTGTATAAGATAGTTGTTGTGAAATTGTTAGGTTAGATTACTTGTTAGATATTACTGCATGGTCGGAACTAGAAGCACAAGCATTTCACTTCACTCGCATTAACATCTGCTAACCATGTGTATGTGACAAATACATTTGATTTGAACAATCAATCCTACTATCTATGCTGCTCTGCTACACTCTCTATAAACACTATACTGCTTCCTCTATAAACACAATACTGCTTCCTCTGTCTATAAACACTATACTGCTTCCTCTGTCTATAAACACTATACTGCTTCCTCTGTCTATAAACACTATACTGCTTCCTCTGTCTATAAACACTATACTGCTTCCTCTGTCTATAAACACTATACTGCTTACTCTGTCTATAAACACTATACTGCTTCCTCTGTCTATAAATACTATACTGCTTCCTCTGTCTATAAACACTATACTGCTTCCTCTGTCTATAAACACTATACTGCTTACTCTGTCTATAAACACTATACTGCTTCCTCTGTCTATAAACACTATACTGCTTCCTCTGTCTATAAACACAATACTGTTTCCTCTATAAACACAATACTGCTTCCTCTGTCTATAAACACTATACTGCTTCCTCTGTCTATAAACACTATACTGCTTCCTCTGTCTATAAACACTATACTGCTTCCTCTGTCTATAAACACTATACTGCTTCCTCTGTCTATAAACACTATACTGCTTTCTCTGTCTATAAACCCTAAGAACAGTGCTTACATAAGATAACTACACTTCCTTACATAAGGTCAACCCTGGTGTCATAATCAGAATTGTTTTATTGCTGCAGCTTTTTCCCAATCTGGCAGTTGGATGCGGGGAGCGTTTGATTAGGTCTGATTTAGCGGCATCCCAACTCTGGGGTGATTACTTTTGTCTGACTCACTATGCCCTGAGAACAAGAGGTCACTGATAGGATTAGATGATTAGAAATAGAATTAATGGAACGGTCGTATCATTGACTTAATGAGGATGCCTGTTCTATTCATAATTTTTCAATGCATTTAATCCTGCAGAAAAACTTGGCCCAGGGAACAAAGGGTCAGTAACACTGACATTCATTCTCTCTTCCTCTTTATCTGTCTTCTCTCTCTCTCTCTCTCTCTATGGTCTCTCTAAACTCACTACTCTCTTCAGCTCTCTCTCTCTCTCTCTCTTCTCATCTCTCTTTCTCTCTCTCTCCTCTCTTCTCTCTCTCTGTAGCTCTCGTTCTCTTGTACTATGTCTCTGGTCTTGGTGAAGGTACTCCACATCTGAGTTTAAACCCAGGAAAAGTGTTTGAACAGACTGAACAATTGTTAATTGTTGTGAGTGTCTTCCCTCATGTAATATTATCACAATAGAGTGCTCCAACTACTTTTCTATACAACCAGATGAAACCAGACTGGAAGAAGTCACAAGTAAAGAAACCCAAAGGTACAGAGACAGACCAACAGTAAAGATGTCACAGACATATAAGGACTGTCACAAGTCAAGTGACCTACAACTGAATGCCTTGACAAGTACTCTGCCAGGCTAGCACTCCCTCAGGTAGACTCCCCGATACAGCCCCACATAAAGACTCCCCCTACGGATTCCCCCACATAAAGACCCCAGGTACGGACCAGATAAAGACTCCCCAGGTAAGGATTCCCCATATAAAGACTCCCAGGTAAGGATTCATCCAGATAAAGACTCCCGGACGGATTCCCCAGGTAAGGATTCCCCAGGTAAAGACTTATCAGGTAAGGATTCCCCAGATAATGACTCCCCATGTAAGGACTCCCCAGATAAAGACTTGAGGTAATGATTCCCCCAGATAAAGACGCCCCAGGTAAGGACTCACCAGATAAAGACTCCCAGGTAAGGATTCCCCAGATAAAGACTCACCCAGGTAAGGATTCATCCAGATAAAGACTGGTTCGGACTCCCCAGGTAAGGATTCCCCCAGGTAAAGACTCCCCAGGTTTGATTCCCCAGATAAAGACTCCCCCATGTAAGACTCCCCCAGATAAAGACTTCCAGGTAAGGATTCCCCAGATAAAGACTCCCCAGGTAAGGACTCCCCCAGATAAAGACTAAGGTAAGGATTCCCCAGATAAAGACTCCCCAGGTAAGGATTCATCCAGATAAAGACTCCCCATCAACGGATTCCCCCAGGTAAAGACTCCCCAGGTGGTTCCCCAGGTAAAGACTCCCCCAGGTAAGGATTCCCCAGATAAAGACTCCCCATGTAAGGGACCCCAGATAAAGACTCTCCAGGTAAGGATTCCCCAGATAAAGACTCCCCCATGTAAGGACTCCCCAGGTAAGGACTCCCCAGGTAAGGACTCCCCCAGATAAAGACTCCCCATGTAAGGACTCCCCAGATAAAGACTACCCAGGTAAGGACTCCCCTAGATAAAGACTCCCCAGGTAAGGATTCCCCCAGGTAAGGACTCCCCAGGTAAGGCCTCCCAGGTAAACCCCAGATAAAGACTCCCCAGGAAGGATTCCCCAGGTAATACTCCCCCCAGATAAAGACTCCCCACAAAGGATTCCCCAGGTAAGGACTCCCCAGATAAAGACTCCCAGGTAAGGATTCCCCAGGTAAGGACTCCCCAGATAAAGACTCCCCAGGTAAGGATTCCCCAGGTAAGGACTCACCCAGGTAAGGCCTCCCCCAGGTAAGGATTCCTCAGATAAAGACTCCCCCAGGTAAGGATTCCCCAGATAAAGACTCCCCAGGTAAGGATTCCCCCAGATAAAGACTCCCCAGGTAAGGATTCCCCAGATAAAGACTCCCCAGGTAAGGATTCCCCCAGGTGAGGCCTCCCCATGTAAGGACTCCCCAGGTAAATACTCCCCAGATAAGACTCCCAGGTAAAAACTCCCCAGGTAAGCCACTTCCTCAGGTAAGGACTCCCCAGGTAAAGACTCCCCCAGGTAAGTACTTCCTCTGTTATCAAGCACTCCCCAGGTAAAGACTCCCCCAAAGGAGCATCAGGTAAGGAGTCACCCAGGTAAGGACTCCCCCAGGTAAAGACTCCCCCAGGTAAGGCCTCCCCCAGGTGAGGCCTCCCCATGTAAGGACTCCCAGGTAAATACTCCCCAGGTAAGGACTCCCAAAAAAACTCCCCAGGTAAGGACTTCCTCAGGTAAGGACTCCCCCAGGTAAAGACCCCCAGGTAAGGACTTCCCTGTTAAGCACTACCTAGGTAAAGACTACCCCAGGTAAGGTCCTCAGGTAAGGAGTCACCCAGGTAAGGACTCCCCCAGGTAAACACTCCACCAGGTATTGCTTCCTCAGGTAAGGAGTCCCCCAGGTAGGACTCCCCCAGGTAAAGATTATCAGGTAAGGAGTCCCCCAGGTAATGTACTGCCCCAGGTGACTCCCCCAGGTAAGGACTTCTCAGGTAAGGAGCCCCTCTGACTCCCCCATAAAGACTATAAGGACTTCCTCAGGTAAGGAGTCATATAAAGACTAGGTAAAGACTAGGTAAAGACTCCTCCAGGTAAACACTTGCCTAGGTGTCCCCCAGGTAAGGAGTCACCCAGGTAAAGACTCCCCCAGGTAAGGACTCCCCAGGTAAGGACTTCCTCAAAGGAGCCACCCAGGTAAGGACTTTGTAAAGACTCCCCAGGTAAGGACTTCCTCTATTAAGGAGTCCCCCAGGTCGGACTTCCTCAGGCAAGGACTGCCCCAGGTAAAGACTAAACAGGTAAGGACTTCCCACTCCCCAGGTAGTGAAACCAGGTAATTTGACTCCTCAGATAAAGACTCCCTCATATTCCCCTGGTCACTCTCTATAAACACTATACAGCTTCCTCCCAGATAAAGACTCCCCATAAGGACTCCCCAGGTAAGGACTCTGTCTATAAAGACTCCCAGGTAAGGATTCCCCCTCTGTCAGGTAAGGCCTCCCCAGGTACTGATTCCCTGTCAGATAAAGACTCAGGTAAGGATTCCCCCAGATACTCCCCAGGTAAGGTTTCCCCAGATAAAGACTCCCCCAGGTAAGGATTCCCCAGATCCTCTGTCCATAAACACTATGAGGCCTCCCCCATGTAAGGACTCCCAGGTCTATCCCCAGATAAGGACTCCTCAGGTAAAAACCCAGGTAAGGCTTCCTCTGTCTATAAAACCCCAGGTAATACTTCCTCTGTCTAGGTAAAGAAATACTGCTTCCTCTGTCTATAAACCCTATACTGCTCCCCAGGTAAAGACTCCCCCAGGTAAGGACTTCCTCATAAGGAGTCCCCAGGTAAGGACTCAGGTAAAGACACAGGTAAGGCTTCTCTGGTAAGGAGTCCCCAGGTAAGGACTCAGTGCAGGTAAAGAAGATAAGGACTTCCTCAAGTAAGAGTCACCCAGGTAAAGACTCCCAGGTAAAGACTCCCAGGTAAAGACTCCCCAGGCTGACTTCTTCAGGTAAGGAGTCCCCCAGGTAAGGAGTCCCCAGGTAAAGACTCGGCCCCAGGTGAAACTCCCCAGAAAGGTGTCCTTGAGCCACCCAGGTAAGGAACAGGTAAAGACTCATTGACTCCTCAGGTGAGGACTGCCTGTAAAGATTCATAATTTTTCCCATTTAATCCCCAGAAAAGACTGGCCCAGGTAAGGAACAGGTAAGGGTCAGGTAACCTCCCCCAGGTTCATTCCTCAGATTCTCTTCCCCAGATAAAGACTCCCCAGGTAAGGATTCCCCCAGATAAAGACCCCAGGTAAGGATTCCCCCAGATAAAGACTCCCCCAGGTAAGGATTCCCCAGGTGAGGCCTCCCCATGTAAGGACTCCCCAGGTAAATACTCCCCAGATAAGGACTCCCAGGTAAAAACTCCCCAGGTAAGGACTTCTCAGGTAAGGACTCCCCAGGTAAAGACTCCCCCAGGTAAGTACTTCCTCTGTTAAGCACTCCCCAGGTAAAGACTCCCCAGGTAAGGACTTCCTCAGGTAAGGAGTCACCCAGGTAAGGACTCCCCAGGTAAAGACTCCCCAGGTAAGGCCTCCCCCCAGGTGACTCCCCCATGTAAACTCCCCAGATAAAACCCCCTGGAAGGACTCCCAGGTAAAAACTCCCCAGGTAAGGACTTCCTCAGAGTACAGACTCCCCCAGGTAAAGACTCCCCCAGGTAAGGACTCCTCAAGCACTCAGGTAAAGACCCCCAGGTAAACTGCCTCAGACAAGGAGTCACCCAGGTAAGGACTCCCCAGGTAAAGACTCCACCAGGTAAGGACTTCCTCAGGTAAGGAGTCCCCCAGGTAAGGACTCCCCAGGTAAAGACTCCCAGGTAAGGAGTCCCCAGGTAAGGACTCCCCAGGTAAAGACTCCCCAGGTAAGGACTTCCTCAGGTAAGGAGTCCCCCAGGTAAGGACTCCCCAGGTAAAGACTCCCCAGGTAAGGACTTCCTCAGGTAAGGAGTCACCCAGGTAAAGACTCCCCAGGTAAAGACTCCCCAGGTAAAGACTCCTCCAGGTAAGGACTTCCTCAGGTAAGGAGTCCCCCAGGTAAGGAGTCCCCCAGGTAAAGACTCCCCAGGTAAGGACTCCCCCAGGTAAGGACTTCCTCAGGTAAGGAGCCACCCAGGTAAGGACTCCCCAGGTAAAGACTCCCCAGGTAAGGACATCCTCAGGTAAGGAGTCCCCCAGGTAAGGACTCCTCAGGCAAGGACTCCCCAGGTAAAGACTCCCCAGGTAAGGACTTCCTCAGTTAAGCACTCCCAGGTAAAGACTCCCCAGGTAATACTCCCCAGATAAAGACTCCCAGGTAAGGATTCCCCCAGGTAAGGACTCCCCAGATAAAGACTCCCCAGGTAAGGATTCCCCAGGTAAGGACTCCCCAGATAAAGACTCCCCAGGTAAGGATTCCCCAGGTAAGGACTCCCCAGATAAAGACCCCAGGTAAGGATTCCCCCAGGTAAGGACTCACCCAGGTAAGGCCTCCCCCAGGTAAGGATTCCCTCAGATAAAGACTCCCCTAAGTGATTCCCCAGATAAAGACTGGTAAGGATTCCCCAGATAAAGACTCCCCCAGGTAAGATTCCCCCAGATAAAGACTGGTAAGGATTCCCCAGTGAGGCCTCCCCCATGTAAGGACTCCCCAGGTAAAGACACCCAGATGGACTCCCCAGGTAAAAATCCCCCAGGTAAGGACTTCCTCAGGTATGACTCCCAGGTAAAGACCCCCAGGTAAGTAAAAGATGGTTAAGACTACAGTGTATGACTTCCTCAGGTAAAGACACCCAGATGGACTCCCCAGATAAAGAGATGGTTAGGATACAGGTGTATGTCCCTAGGTAAAGACACTCAGGTAAAGACTCCCCCAGGTAAGGACTTCCTCAGGTAAGGAGTCCCCAGGTAATGACTCCCAGGTAAAGACTCCCCCAGGTGGGGAGATAAAGAGTCACCCAGGTAAAGACTCCCCAGGTAAAGACTCCCAGGTAAAGACACTCAGGATGGGGAGATAAAGAGTCCCCAGGTAAGGAGTCCCCCAGGTATGTCCTAGGTAAAGACACCCAGATGGGGACTTCCTCATAAAGAGACCCAGGTAAGGACTCCCCCAGGTAAAGACTCCTAGGTAAAGACTTCCTCAGATGGGGAGATAAAGAGATGGCAAGGACTACAGTGTAAGACTCCCAGGTAAAGACTTCCTCAGATGGGGAGACTAAAGAGACTGGTAAAAACTCCAACAGTTGAGTGCTCCACCTGTACCAGTAAATACCTGTCCGAAGACTGGGCGATGATGGGTTTGAGCCTCCTCCTCTCGGGGTCTTGAGCCCCCAGGTCTCCTCTGGTGCCTCTGTAGCGGAGGACAGACTTCTGGTCTTAGGGAGATAAGGAGCTCCATCTCCTCAACTTCTATCTTCTTCTTGATGGAGTAAAGACAGAGACAGATGGAGAGATAAAGAGATGGTTAGTATACAGTGTATGTCCTAGGTAAAGACACTCAGATGGGGAGATAAAGAGATGGTTAGGATACAGTGTATGTCCTAGGTAAAGACACTCAGATGGGGAGATGAAGAGATGGTTAGGATACAGTGTATGTCCTAGGTAAAGACACTCAGATGGGGAGATGAAGAGATGGTTAGGATACAGTGTATGTCCTAGGTAAAGACACTCAGATGGGGAGATGAAGAGATGGTTAGGATACAGTGTATGTCCTAGGTAAAGACACTCAGATGGGGAGATAAAGAGATGGTTAGGATACAGTGTATGTCCTAGGTAAAGACACTCAGATGGGGAGATGAAGAGATGGTTAGGATACAGTGTATGTCCTAGGTAAAGACACTCAGATGGGGAGATAAAGAGATGGTTAGGATACAGTGTATGTCCTAGGTAAAGACACTCAGATGGGGAGATAAAGAGATGGTTAGGATACAGTGTATGTCCTAGGTAAAGACACTCAGATGGGGAGATAAAGAGATGGTTAGGATACAGTGTATGTCCTAGGTAAAGACACTCAGATGGGGAGATAAAGAGATGGTTAGGATACAGTGTATGTCCTAGGTAAAGACACTCAGATGGAGAGATAAAGAGATGGTTAGGATACAGTGTATGTCCTAGGTAAAGACACTCAGATGGGGAGATAAAGAGATGGTTAGGATACAGTATGTCCTAGGTAAAGACACTCAGATGGGGAGATAAAGAGATGGTTAGGATACAGTGTATGTCCTAGGTAAAGACACTCAGATGGGGGAGAGATAAAGAGATGGTTAGGATACAGTGTATGTCCTAGGTAAAGACACTCAGATGGGGAGATAAAGAGATGGTTAGGATACAGTGTATGTCCTAGGTAAAGACACTCAGATGGGGAGATAAAGAGATGGTTAGGATACAGTGTATGTCCTAGGTAAAGACACTCAGATGGGGAGATAAAGAGATGGTTAGGATACAGTGTATGTCCTAGGTAAAGACGCTCAGATGGAGAGATAAAGAGATGGTTAGGATACAGTGTATGTCCTAGGTAAAGACACTCAGATGGGGAGATAAAGAGATGGTTAGGATACAGTGTATGTCCTAGGTAAAGACACTCAGATGGGGAGATAAAGAGATGGTTAGGATACAGTGTATGTCCTAGGTAAAGATGCTCAGATGGGGAGATAAAGAGATGGTTAGGATACAGTGTATGTCCTAGGTAAAGACACTCAGATGGGGAGATAAAGAGATGGTTAGGATACAGTGTATGTCCTAGGTAAAGACACTCAGATGGGGAGATAAAGAGATGGTTAGGATACAGTGTATGTCCTAGGTAAAGACACTCAGATGGGGAGATAAAGAGATGGTTAGGATACAGTGTATGTCCTAGGTAAAGACACTCAGATGGGGAGATAAAGAGATGGTTAGGATACAGTGTATGTCCTAGGTAAAGACACTCAGATGGGGAGATAAAGAGATGGTTAGGATACAGTGTATGTCCTAGGTAAAGACACTCAGATGGGGAGATAAAGAGATGGTTAGGATACAGTGTATGTCCTAGGTAAAGACACTCAGATGGGGAGATAAAGAGATGGTTAGGATACAGTGTATGTCCTAGGTAAAGACGCTCAGATGGGGAGATAAAGAGATGGTTAGGATACAGTGTATGTCCTAAGTAAAGACACTCAGACTGAGATGTTAGAATATACAGATGTGCTACCTTATTTTGATCACTCTATTGTCCCAGATAATTTTCCTGCTCAGCAAAATGCAAAATGTAGTGTATTCAAGGTTTTAAAAGGCTTCTAAAGTTTGTAATTTCCACTGAAATGAATCAATCCCTAAACATGTCCATTAACTAAAACATTTCCTGTTGCTGCAGGATTAGTTTTCTGCTGTGAGAAGCAGGGTCAAATTAAGATAGCACATCTGTCCTGGAGAAGGAGACAAAGGAGACAAAGTTGACTGTATGTGTTAGAGAGACCTGTATGTTCTGAAATAGGTAGAGAGTTAACTGATGTTCTGATATAGGACCCAAACAGAGAGTTAACTGATGTTCTGATACAGGACCCAATCAGAGAGTTAACTGATGTTCTGATACAGGACCCAATCAGAGAGTTAACTGATGTTCTGATATAGGACCCAAACAGAGAGTTAACTGATGTTCTGATACAGGACCCAATCAGAGAGTTAACTGATGTTCTGATACTGATATAGGACCCAAACAGAGAGTTAACTGATGTTCTGATACAGGACCCAAACAGAGATAACTGATACAGGACCCAAACAGAGAGTTAACTGATGTTCTGATACAGGACCCAGACAGAGAGTTAACTGATGTTCTGATACAGGACCCAATCAGAGAGTTAACTGATGTTCTGATACAGGACCCAGAGAGTTAACTAATGTTCTGATACAGGACCCAACAGAGAGTTAACTGATGTTCTGATACAGGACCCAAACAGAGAGTTAACTGATGTTCTGATACAGGACCCAACAGAGAGTTAACTGATGTTCTGATACAGGACCCAAACAGAGAGTTAACTGATGTTCTGATAGAGAGTTAACTGACCCAATCAGAGAGTTAACTGATGTTCTGATACAGGACCCAAACAGAGAGTTAACTGATGTTCTGATACAGGACCTAAACAGAGAGTTAACTAATGTTCTGATACAGGACCCAAACAGAGAGTTAACTTATGTTCTGATACCGGACCCACACAGAGAGTTAACTGACAGTGCTGTATGTTCTGATATAGAAAGTATATAGCCTTCAGTTATGTAGTAGGTGTGAGTGAAGACTCACAATAGGGCACTTTACTACTGTACTAGAAGACTCACAATAGGGCACTATACTACTGTACTAGAATACCCACAATAGGGCACTTTACTACTGTACTAGAATACTCACAATAGGGCACTTTACTACTGTACTAGAATACTCACAATAGGGCACTATACTACTGTACTAGAATACCCACAATAGGGCACTTTACTACTGTACTAGAATACTCACAATAGGGCACTTTACTACTGTACTAGAATACTCACAATAGGGCACTTTACTACTGTACTAGAAGACTCACAATAGGGCACTATACTACTGTACTAGAAGACTCACAGTAGGGCACTATACTACTGTACTAGAAGACTCACAGTAGGGCACTATACTACTGTACTAGAAGACTCACAGTAGGGCACTATACTACTGTACTAGAAGACTCACAGTAGGGCACTTTACTACTGTACTAGAAGACTCACAGTAGGGCACTATACTACTGTACTAGAAGACTCACAGTAGGGCACTATACTGCTGTACTAGAAGACTCACAGTAGGGCACTATACTGCTGTACTAGAAGACTCACAGTAGGGCACTATACTACTGTACTAGAAGACTCACAGTAGGGCACTATACTACTGTACTAGAAGACTCACAGTAGGGCACTATACTACTGTACTAGAAGTTGCTAAGTTATTTCATGCATTAAAACAGGATAAAAACAGGATGTTTCTTAATCCTTAAGTTCTACATCCGTTTTGGGATGTATAAAGGGATGTTATACTTTATACCCAGTGATTGTTGAGGAATAACTTAGAAATGCCATGAGCTCAGTTCATCTGTCTTATCCCGTCAGAACCCAAAGTAAGCTTGTTTACTCTGTTTTTCAACAACATAATTGTAAACAAACAGCCTCAAAATATGGTTTCAACCCTAATTGTTATGTTATGAACTCTCAGTCTATGAATTTGAGAGTAGTTACATTTCTCCAGCACCAACCCTTTTTAAAGAAACAGCGAATACACTTTGTTATGCTTTAAACACAAACACAGAACAATTCAGTGTCGAACAAGGATTACGGAATGCATTATGGGAAATGTTACATCACGGTATATGACCCTAACTGAGATGACCATTTTCATGGAATCATTGGCTTGGCATTTCAAATAAGGCGATGAGCTTTGTTTTGCGGGAGATGGATATGATTGGAGTGTCTAAATGGCTCTACTTCATAAATGACACACACACACACCACACCACACACACACACCACACCACACACACACACCACACCACACCACACCACACACACACACACACACACACACACACACACACACACACACACACACACACACACACACACACACACACACACACACACACACACACACACACACACACACACACACACACACACACACACACACACACACACACACTCTCTTACCTTTTTCTCCAACCTTCCTTCAGGGATGTCTTCCAGGGTTAAGATGCTTCCGGCTTCACTCATCCTTCTAAACAAACTAACACAAATATCAGGCTAACTATCCTCTATCACTCATATACTGTTTCTCTGACTGGTTCTGTCACTGTCACTCGTGTTCGTTTGTTCACTCTGTGTCTTTCTGTCTCACCTGTCACTCTCTCTGTCACTCTCTCTGTCACTCTCTCTGTCACACTCTCGTTCTTCTATTCACTCCGTCTATATCTCTCCCTGTACATCTGCCACTGTTGATCATCTGTGGAGCATCTCTCACATCTCTGTCACCTGTCCCTCCTTCCCTCCCCTCTCTCTCTCTCTCTCTCTGTCTCTCTCTCTGTCTCTCTCTCTCTCTGTGACATGTCACTATTAATCCCTTATTTTCTGTGTTGCAGCGGTGCTTTCTGTCGCTCTTCATTTGTCCCCAATCCTCTTACATTTCCATACTCCTGTGTATTGTTATTTTGCAGATTTGTATGTATTTGTTTGTCAATCCACACAATGCAGGCACACAAAGACAGTCACACACGTACGTGCCAACACACACTCACACACATGCGTATGCATACACTTGCGTATTTAACATTTGGAACATTTAAACGCTCAAATGATTTTCCAACTGATGGAGTTAGAGATGGTTCAGGTCATTCATGCCCAAATCATGAATCAAACGTGCGTGTGTGTTTGCTCGTGTGTGCATTTGTGTATGTGTGTGTGTGTGTGTGTGCATGTGTGCGCCACTCTCTCTGTGTGTGTGTGTGTGTGTGTGTGTGTGTGTGTGTGTGTGTGTGTGTGTTGTGTGTGTGTGTGTGTGTGTGTGTGTGTGTGTGTGTGTGTGTGTGTGTTTGTGTGCATCACTCTGTCTGTGTGTGTGTGTGTGTGTGTGTGTGTGTGTGTGTGTGTGTGTGTGTGTGTGTGTGTGTGTGTGTGTGTGTGTGTGTGTGTGTGTGTGTGTGTGTGTGTGTGTGTGTGTGTGTGTGTGATCTAAGCAGACGACTCAGCCTTAATGCCACATGTGCATCTGTCTGTAAGTAAGTGAACCCTCTGCATTAACCCCTATTTAAAAAGCACTTCAGATCACTCCCTCCCTCCATCCAATCATATCTCCTTCCTTCTCCCTCTATTCTCTCTCTGTCTCCCTTTACTCTCTCTCCTCCCTTTCTCTGCGTTTCCCTCACTATATCACTTTCCTTCCTCTTTTCTGTCACTTTCTCCCTTTTCTCTCTCTCTCTCTCTCTCTCTCTCTCTCTCTCTCTCTCTCTCTCTCTCTCTCTCTCTCTCTCTCTCTCTCTCTCTCCTCTCTCTCTCTCTCTCTCTCTCTTTCTCTCTCTCTCTCTCTCTCTTTCTTCTCTCTCTCTCTCTCTCTCTCTCACACTCCCTTTTTTCTCTCTGCCTCCCCTTACTCTCTCTACATATATCTATTTCTCTCTCTCTTTCTCTCGCTCTCTCTCTTCTCTATTTCTCTCTCTCTCTCACTCCCTTTTTTATATCTCTGCCTCCCTCTACCTCTCTCTACATATATCTATTTCTCTCTCTCTCTCTCTCTCTCTCTCTCTCTCACTCCCTTTTTCTATCTCTGCCTCCCCTTACCTCTCTCTACATATATCTATTTTCTCTCTCTCTTTCTCTCGCTCTCTCTCTTTCTCCATTTCCCTCTCTCTCTTGCTCTCTTGCTCTCTCTCTCTATTCTCTCTCTCTTTCTCTATTTCCCCTCTCTCTCTCTCTATTTCTCTCTCTCTCGCTCTCTATTTCCCTCTCTCTCTCTCTCTCTATTTCCCTCTCTCTCTCTCTCTCTCTCTCTCTCTCTCTCTCTCTCTCTCTCTCTCTCTCTCTCTCTCTCTCTCTCTCTCTCATTTACATTTACATTTAAGTCATTTAGCAGACGCTCTTATCCAGAGCGACTTACAAATTGGTGCATTCACCTTATGACATCCAGTAGAATAGTGACTTTACAATAGTGCATCTAAATCTTAAAGGGGGGTGAGATGGATTACTTATCCTATCCTAGGTATTCCTTAAAGAGGTGGGGTTTCAGGAGTCTCCGGAAGGTGGTGATTGACTCCGCTGTCCTGGCGTCGTGAGGGAGTTTGTTCCACCATTGGGGGCCAGAGCAGCGAACAGTTTTGACTGGGCTGAGCGGGAACTGTACTTCCTCAGTGGTAGGGAGGCGAGCAGGCCAGAGGTGGATGAACGCAGTGCCCTTGTTTGGGTGTAGGGCCTCTCTCTCTTTCTCTCTTTCCCCCCTCTCTCTCTCTCTCTCTCTCTCTATTCCCCCTCTCTCTCTATTTCCTCTCTCTCTCTCTCTCTCTCTTTCTCTCTATTCCCCTCTCTCTCTATTTCCTCTCTCTCTCTCTCTCTTTCTCTCTCTCTCTCTTTCTCTCTCTCTTTCTCTTTCTCCTCTCTCGCTCTATATATA
>NW_026288318.1:10000-24459 GCF_023373465.1 Oncorhynchus keta
AAGGGAGGAAATAGTAAGTAAGGAGGAGAGTAGAGTGAGGAGAAGGAGAGAGAGGAGGCAGTGGAGGAGTAAGGAGAAAGTAGAGGAGAGAAGGAGAGAGAGGAGGTAGTAGTGAGTAAGGAGGAGGTAGAGTGGAGAGAGAGGAGAGAGAGGAGGTAGTGAGTGAGTATGAGGGAGGTAGAGTGAGAAGGAGGAGAGGGAGGTAGTGAGTGAGTAAGGAGGAGGTAGAGTGAGTCAGTGAGAGAGGAGGGAGGAGGAGTAAGTGAGGAGGTAGGTGAGTGAAGGTAAGAGAGGGAGGCAGAGTGAGAAGGAGGAGGTGCAGAGTGAGAAGGAGAGGGAGGTAGTGAGTGAGTAAGGGGTAAGGAGGGAGGTAGAGTGAAGGAGAGAGGGAGGTAGTGAGTGAGTAGGAGGGAGGTAGAGTGGAAGTGAGAGGGAGGAGTGAGTGAATGAGGGGAGGAGAGTGAGAAGGAGAGAGAGGAGGTGTGAGTAAGAGCAAGGAGGAGATAGGAGGAGAGAAGGAGAGAGAGGAGGCAGTGAGGAGTAAGGAGGAGGTAGAGTGAGAGAAGGAGAGAGAGGAGGTAGTGAGTGAGTATGAGGAGGTAAGGAGAGAGGAGAGAGGGTAGTGAGTGAGTAAGGGGTAAGGACAGAGGCATGTGACAGAGAAGGAGAGAGAAGGAGAGAGAAGGAGAGAGAAGAGAGAGAAGGAGAGTCTTTTCATGAGGACGGTAGACATCACTTCATCCTTTAATTAGCCGTCTTCAGAGGAGCCCCTGACAAGACTAATAGTGAGTGATCAAAACCTGTCTCTCTCTCTCTCTCCTCAATGGGACACACACATCATCAGGATGAGTCCACACACACACACACACACACACACACACATCAGACACATCACACACAGGGACACACACAAGTGACACACAGGAGGGAGGTACAGTGAGAGAAGGAGATAGAGGGAGGTAGTGAGTGAGTAAGGAGGAGGATGAGTGTGAGAGAAGGAGAGAGGGAGGTAGTGAGTGAGTAAGGAGGGAGGTAGAGTGAGAGAAGGAGAGACGGAGGTAGTGAGTGAGTAAGGGGTAAGGAGGGAGGTAGAGTGAGAGAAGGAGAGAGGGAGGTAGTGAGTGAGTAAGGAGGGAGGTAGAGTGAGAGAAGGAGAGAGAAGGTGAGAGAGGGAGGTATAGTGAGAGAAGGTGAGAGAGGGAGGTAGTGAGTGAGTAAGGGGTAAGGAGGGAGGTAGAGTGAGAGTGAAAGAAGGAGAGAGAAGGTGAGAGAGGGAGGTAGTGAGTGAGTAAGGGGTAAGGAGGGAGGTAGAGTGAGAGAAGGAGAGAGAAGGAGAGAGGAGGGAGGTAGAGTGAGTACGGAGGGAGGTCGAGTGAGAGAAGGAGAGAGAAGGTGAGAGAAGGTGAGAGAGGGAGGTAGAGTGAGAGAAGGTGAGAGAAGGAGAGAGAAGGAGAGAGAAGGTGAGAGAGGGAGGTAGGTAGAGGAGAGAAGCGGAGAGGCAGGTGCATCAAGGTGATAGAGCGACATAGGCCAGATGAGTGAGTAATTGGGGAGGGAGGTAGAGTGAGAGGAGAACAGAGGGAGGTAGAGTGAAGATACGAGAAAGAAAAGGAGAGACAAGAGGAGGTAAATGAAGTGTATAGGATGAAGTAGTGTAGGAAGAAAAGGAGAAAGGGTGAGCGAGGGAGCAAGATGAGTGAGTAAGATAGGAGGAGATAAGTGAGAGTGATAGGAGAGATAGAATAGGTGGCAAGAGGAGGCAAGTGAGTGAGTAAGGGGGTAAGGAGGAGGTAGAGTGAGAGAATAATGACATATAAAATGAGAAAAAAGGAGAGATATGAAGTGGAGTAGAGTGACAGCAGGACTCACATCCTTAAGAGTCAGGTGAGCCCAGGAGGTAGTGACAAGACTAGGAAAGTAATGATCAGAGTGAAATCTCTCTCTCACACACACACACAGACAAGGACACAGAACAGGAGACACACACACACACACAGTAGTGAGCAAGAGGTATGACAGAGAAGGAGAGAAGGACAGAGACAAGGAGAGAGGAGGTAGTGAGTGAGTAAGAGGTAAGGACAGAGAAGGACAGAGAAGAGAGAGAAGGAGAGAAAGGAGAGAGAGAGAAGGAGAGAGAAGGAAGTCTTTTCATGAGGACAGTAGACATCACTTCATCCTTAATTAGCCGTCTTCAGCTCAGTTCCTCTGACAAGACACATTAACACACACTACCACACACACACACACACACACACACACACACACACACACACACACACACAAGGAATGAGGAGAGAGAGAGACACACACACACACACACACACAGAGACACAGAGAGAAGAGGAGAGAGAGAGAGAATGAGGAGAGAGAGAGAGAGCGAGAGAGAGAGAGAGAGAGAGAGAGAGAGAGAGGGAGAGAGAAGAGAAGAGAGAGAGAGGAGAGAGAGAGAGAGAGCGAGAGAGAGATTAGAGATAGATAGAAGATTTAGAGAGATAAAGGGAGGGATCGGAGATAGAGATATAGGAGATATAGAGATAGAGAGGGATATTAGATAGATAGATATATATAGGGATAGATATATATATATAGGGGATAGGATATAGAATATATATATATAGATATAGATATATAGGTGGAAAGGAGCTGTGGTCATTTAAGTCATTGAGAGGAGACTGGCTCTGCTCAGGAATTAAATGAATCATTTAGAAATAACAGGTATAATAAGGTGGGAAGGCTTTCTCTGCTTGAACCTACTCTCTCTCTCTCTATCTCTCTCTCTCTCTATGTCTCTCTCGTTACATCCTACACAAGCCATTTATGATGTCGCAATGATGTCGACATTCTACACAAGCCATTTATGATGTCGCAATGATGTCGACATTCTACACAAGCCATTTATGATGTCACAATGATATCTACATTCTACGCAAGGCATTTATGATGTCACATTGATGTCTACATTCTACACAAGACATGTATGATGTCACAATGACATCTACACTCTACACAAGCCATTTATGATGTCACAATGACGTCTGGACCCTCTGTCTCTTTGCGACGTTACAGTACAACGTTTGAGTATGAACCCAATGGTTATGTGAGTGCGTACACGTGTGTGTGTTTGTGTGTGTGTACGTCTGTATGCATAGTTACTGTGTGTATATTAGAGCCCATTAGAGAGGAACCCAGTGTATGTGGACATATGTGCTCCGGGTACGGCTGATCCAGCGCACTGCAGGAGGCCCTGTAGGAGAGCTATCGCAGGCAGGCGACTGGGCCACACTGGAGCCAGCCTGGAGCCACCATGGAGGCATGTTATGGTCACAGCACCCCAGGAGCCTGGCTCAGTTTCCCCCTGCCCTGTTTGGAGTGGCAGGGAGCTCTGAAACGACAGACGCACAGACCACAACCTCTCTCCAAGTGTGTGTGGTGTGTGTGTGTGTGTGTGTGTGTGTGTGTGTGTGTGTGTGTGTGTGTGTGTGTGTGTGTGTGTGTGTGTGTGTGTGTGTGTGTGTGTGTGTGTGTGTGTGTGTGCGTGCGTGCGTGCGTGTGTGTGCGTGTGCGTGTGTGTGTTGTGTGTGTGAGGGGTTTAACAAGATGACTGTTATTCCTGTGCCATGTGTTCCCCTCTCTACAATATAATTAACATAGACTGATAATAAAACTACAATAGAAGGAGACAGGAGACAGACAGCAGACAGTAGACAGTAGACAGTAGACAGTAGACAGACAGTAGACAGTAGACAGTAGACAGTAGACAGTAGACAGACAGTAGACAGACAGTAGACAGTAGACAGACAGTAGACAGACAGTAGACAGACAGTAGACAGTAGACAGACAGTAGACAGACAGTAGACAGTAGACAGACAGACAGTAGACAGACAGTAGACAGACAGTAGACAGTAGACAGACAGTAGACAGACAGTAGACAGTAGACAGACAGTAGACAGTAGACAGACAGTAGACAGTAGACAGACAGTAGACAGACAGTAGACAGACAGTAGACAGTAGACAGACAGTAGACAGACAGTAGACAGTAGACAGTAGACAGACAGTAGACAGACAGTAGACAGACAGTAGACAGTAGACAGACAGTAGACAGTAGACAGACAGTAGACAGTAGACAGACAGTAGACAGACAGTAGACAGTAGACAGACAGTAGACAGTAGACAGACAGTAGACAGACAGTAGACAGAGACAGACAGAAGACAGACAGTAGACAGTAGACAGACAGTAGACAGACAGTAGACAGACAGTAGACAGTAGACAGACAGTAGACAGACAGACAGACAGACAGTAGACAGACAGTAGACAGTAGACAGACAGTAGACAGACAGTAGACAGACAGACAGTAGACAGACAGTAGACAGTAGACAGACAGTAGACAGTAGACAGACAGTAGACAGTAGACAATAGACAGACAGTAGACAGACAGGAGACAGACAGTAGACAGACAGTAGACGGTAGACAGACAGTAGACAGACAGTAGACAGTAGACAGACAGTAGACAGACACTAGACAGACACTAGACAGACAGTAGACAGACAATAGACAATAGACAGACAGTAGACAGACAATAGACAATAGACAGACAGTAGACAGTAGACAGACAGTAGACAGTAGACAGACAGTAGACAGACACTAGACAGACACTAGACAGACAGTAGACAGTAGACAGACACTAGACAGACAGTAGACAGTAGACAGACAGTAGACAGTAGACAGACACTAGACAGTAGACAGACAGTAGACAGACAATAGACAATAGACAGACAGTAGACAGTAGACAGACAGTAGACAGTAGACAGACAGTAGACAGACAGACACAGACAGTAGACAGCAGACAGACAGTAGACAGTAGACAGACAGACAGACAGACAGCAGACAGACAGTAGACAGACAGTAGACAGACAGTAGACAGTCGACAGACAGTAGACAATAGACAGTAGACAGTAGACAGACAGTAGACAGACAGTAGACAGTAGACAGTAGACAGACAGTAGACAGACAGTAGACAGTAGACAGACAGTAGACAGACAGTAGACAGTAGACAGACAGTAGACAGTAGACAGACAGTAGACAGTAGACAGACAGAAGACAGACAGACAGTAGACAGACAGTAGACAGTAGACAGACAGTAGACAGTAGACAGTAGAGACAGTAGACAGACAGTAGACAGTAGACAGTAGACAGTAGACAGTAGACAGAGACAGTAGACAGACAGTAGACAGTAGACAGACAGTAGACAGTAGACAGACAGTAGACAGACAGTAGACAGTAGACAGACAGTAGACAGACAGTAGACAGACAGTAGACAGTAGACAGACAGTAGACAGATAGACAGTAGACAGACAGTAGACAGACAGTAGACAGACAGTAGACAGTAGACAGTAGACAGACAGTAGACAGACAGTAGACAGACAGTAGACAGACAGTAGACAGTAGACAGTAGACAGTAGACAGACAGTAGGCAGTAGACAGACAGTAAACAGTAGACAGACAGTAGGCAGTAGACAGCAGACAGTAGGCAGTAGACAGACAGTAGACAGTAGGCAGTAGACAGTAGACAGTAGACAGACAGTAGACAGACAGTAGGCAGTAGACAGTAGACAGTAGACAGTAGGCAGTAGACAGACAGTAGGCAGTAGACAGACAGTAGACAGTAGACAGTAGACAGTAGACATGAGACAGACAGTAGACAGACAATAGACAGTAGGCAGTAGACAGACAGTAGACAGACAGTAGACAGACGGTAGACAGTAGGCAGTAGACAGACAGTATACAGTAGGCAGTAGACAGACAGTAGACAATAGACAGTAGACAGACAGTAGACAGACAGTAGACAGTAGGCAGTAGACAGACAGTAGACAGACAGTAGACAGTAGGCAGTAGACAGACAGTATACAGTAGGCAGTAGACAGACAGTAGACAGTAGACAGTAGACAGACAGTAGGCAGTAGACAGTAGACAGACAGTAGACAGTAGACAGACAGTAGACAGTAGACAGTAGACAGTAGACAGACAGTAGACAGTAGACAGTAGACAGACAGTAGACAGTAGACAGTAGACAGTAGACAGTAGACAGACAGTAGGCAGTAGACAGTAGACAGACAGTAGACAGTAGACAGTAGACAGACAGTAGGCAGTAGACAGTAGACAGACAGTAGACAGTAGACAGTAGACAGTAGACAGACAGTAGGCAGTAGACAGACAGTAGACAGTAGACAGTAGACAGGAGACAGTGGGTGTATGTAGTTAGAAAGCTTGAGATGAGGCTGGGTCATCTCTGTGTACAGAGACTACATTTGATGAACAGTCTTCATAGATCATTAGAAATGTCATATTTATTAAAGCCATAGAAAGTTGGAAATTTGGCTTGTCACCTAAAACCCTCACACAGTTTTACAGATGCACATTGAAAGCATCCTGTCGCGCTGTATTACAAAACAAGCCATATAAAGTTAGTTGCAATTTCAGTTTAATCAGAAAAGACAGAAGAAACTAATAATATAACAAAAAAATATGGTTCAACTCAAATATAATAATTCATTAAATAAAATGTAAATATACTAATGGATAGAAAACATCTGACCTGATATACAGTGGAGCTCCTCTATGAGACAGAGCACAGGTTCCGAGTCAGGGTGAGGAGGCAGGGAGGACACACAATACATACAGTGGGGCAAAAATGATTTAGTCAGCCACCAATTCTGCAAGTTCTCCCACTTAAAAGATGAGAGAGGCCTGTAATTTTCATCATAGGTACACTTCAACTATGACAGACAATGTGAGAGAAAAAAATCCAGAATATCACATTGTAGGATTTTTAACGAATTTATTTGCAAATTATGGTGGAAAATAAGTATTTGGTCACCTACAAACAAGCAAGATTTCTGGCTCTCACAGACCTGTAACTTCTTCTTTAAGAGGCTCCTCTGTCCTCCACTCGTTACCTGTATTAATGGCACCTGAAAATTACAGCCCTCTCTCATCTTTTTAAGTGGGAGAACTTGCACAATTGGTGGCTGACTAAATACTTTTTTGCCCCACTGTATGTGGTATATATAAACAGTACCCACTGTATGTGGTATATATAAACAGTACCCACTGTATGTGGTATATATAAACAGTACCAGACTGCATATGGTATATATAAACAGTACCCACTGTATGTGGTATATATAAACAGTACCCACTGTATATGGTATATATAAACAGTACCCACTGTATGTGGTATATATAAACAGTACCCACTGTATGTGGTATATATAAACAGTACCCACTGTATGTGGTATATATAAACAGTACCCACTGTATGTGGTATATATAAACAGTACCCACTGTATAGGAGGTATATATAAACAGTACCCACTGTATGTGGTATATATAAACAGTACCCACTGTATGTGGTATATATAAACAGTACCCACTGTATATGGACATATATAAACAGTACAGTCAGGGTGTATGTGGTATATATAAACAGTACCACTGTCATGTGTGTATATATAAACAAACAGTCTTCTGTACAGAGAACATGGTATATATAAACAGTACCCACTGTATGTGGTACCAATATAAACAGTACCCACTGTATCCTATGGGGTATATAAACAGTATAACCTGTATATGGTACACAGATAAACAGTACCCACTGTATGTGGTATATATAAACAGTACCCACATATGTGGTATATATAAACAGTACCCACTGTATATGGTATATATAAACAGTACCCACTGTATATGGTATATATAAACAGTACCCAGGCTCGAGTATATATAAACAGTACCACTGTATATGGTATATATAAACAGTACCCACTGTATATGGTATATATACTAAACAGACAACAGGCTGTATGTCAGGGTAGGATATAAACAGTACCCACTACATATGACACATAGAAACAGGCCCACTCAGGGTATATATAAACAGTACCCACAATGGTATATATAAACAGTACCCACTGTAGTCAGGGTATATATAAACACACCACTGTATACTGGTATATATAAACAGGTACCCACTGTATGTGGTATATATAAACAGTACCCACTGTATGTGGTATACTATAAACAGGCTACCCACTGAGGATGCAGGGGGATATATAAACAGACACACAGACAACAGGCTCCGAGTCAGGGTATATATAAACAGTACCCACTGTATGTGGTATATATAAACAGGTACCCACTGTATAGGGATATATAAACAGTACCCACTGTATACATACATATAAACACACCCACTGGCTGTGGTAGGGTATATAAGGGAGGAGTACCCACTGTATGTGGTATATATAAACAGTACCACTGTATGTGGTATATATAAACAGTACCCACATGTATACTGGTATATATAAACAGTACCCACTGTCAGGGTAGGATATAAACAGTACCCATGTATACTGACATATACAGACAACAGGCTCCAGTCTGTATGTGGTATATATAGGAGTACCCACTGTATATGACACATATATAAACAGGTACCCACTGTCATGGGTATATATAAACAGTACCCACTGTATATGGTACACATAAACAGGCTACCCACTGTATATGGTGACACACAGACATATAGTCAGGGTAGGAGGGCAGGACACCAATACATACATAGGACACACAGAAACAGTACCCACTGTATGTGGTATATATAAACAGTACCCACTGTACATGGTATATATAAACAGACAACAGGCTGTCAGGGTGGTATATATAAACAGTACCAATACATGGTATATGACAAACAGTACCCACTGTATGTGGTATATATAAACAGTACCCACTGTAACAGGCTATCATGATAAAGGAGGACCCACTGTATACATACATATAAACAGTACAACAGGCTGTATCAGGGTGATATAAACAGTACCCACTGTATATGGTATATACAAACAGTACCCACTGTAGGGTGAGGTATACATATAACACACAGACAACAGGCCAGTCAGGGTGACAGGAGGACACACCAATATATATAACACAGTACCCAGGCTGTCAGGGTGAGGAGGCATAAACACACCACTGTATACATGGTATATATAAACAGACAACAGGCTGTCAGGGTGATATATAAACACACCACTGTACATGGTATATATACAACAGACAACAGGCCCAGTCAGGGTGGATATGGTATATATAAACAGTACCCACTGTATATGGTATATATAAACAGTAGGACCAATACATGGTACATATAAACAGGCCCAGTCAGGGTGAGGAGGCAGGGAGGACACACTGTATGTACACATACTGACACACAGACAACAGGCTCCAGTCTGCAGGGAGGACACACCAATACATACATATAAACAGACAACAGGCTCTGAGTCAGGGTGAGGATAAACAGGACACACCAATACATACATATACACACAGACAACAGGCTGTCAGGGTGAGGGAGATAAGGGAGGACACACCAATACATACATATGACACACAGACAACAGGCTCTAGTCAGGTATATGATAAGGAGGACCCACCAATACATATAAACAGACAACAGGCTGTCAGGGTGAGGAGACAGGGAGGACACACCCACTGTATACATATATAAACAGACACACAGACACAGGCTCCAGTCAGGGTGAGGATAGGGAAACCAATACATACATGTAACACATACAGAAACAGGCTCCGAGTCAGGGTGCAGGGAGGACATATATAAACAGTAACACACAGACAACAGGCTGTCAGGGTGAGGAGACAGGAGGACACACCAATATACATATAAACACCCACAGATATATAAACAGTACCCACTGTATGTGGTACAGGCTAAACAGACAGGCCCACTGTCAGGGTGGTATATATAAACAGTACCCAATACATACATAAGACAGGAGGTACCCACTGTATGTGGTATACAGAAACAGACCCAGGCTGTCAGGGTGAGGAGGCAGGAGGACACACCCAATACATACTGACACACAGAAACAGGCTCCGAGTCAGGGTGAGGAGACAGGAGGACTACATATAATACATACTGACCACAGACAACAGGCTCGGTCAGGGTGATATAAACAGTACCCACTGTAATACATATATAAACAGACACACAGACAACAGGCTAGAGTCAGGGTGAGGAGATAAACACACCCACTACATGTGGTACATATAAACAGACAACAGGCTGTCAGGGTATATATAAACAGTACCACTGTATGTGACACACAAACAACAGGCTCCAGTCTGTAGGAGGTATATATAAACACTGACACACAGACAACAGGCTGGTCATATATGAGGAACAGGGAGTACACCAATACATACTGACACACAGACAACAGGCTCCCGAGTCCAGGGTGAGGAGGCAGGGAGGACATAATACAGTACTGACACACAGACAACAGGCTAGTCAGGGTGAGGAAAGGGAGGACACCCAATACATGGTATATATAAACAGACACACAGACAACAGGCTCCGGTCAGGGTGAGGATAAACAGTACCCAATACATACATACTGACACACAGAACAGGCTACCCAGGGTGCAGGGAGGACACACCAATACATACTGACACACAGACCCAGGCTCCGAGTCAGGGTGAGGATAGGGAAACACACCAATACATACTGACACACAGAAACAGGCTCCGAGTCAGGGTGCAGGAGGACACACCAATATATATAAACAGACCCAGGCTGTATCAGGGTAGGATAAACAGGACCCACCACATATGTGGTACATATAAACAGCTCCCACTCAGGGTTTCATATAAGGAGGACACCAATACATACATATGACACACAGACCCACTGTGATCAGGGTATATAAACAGTACCCAATGTGGTACATTACACACAGACAACAGGCTGTAGGGTGAGGATATAAACAGTACCAATACTGTATTGGCATAATAAACAGTGGACCCACTAAGTATGGTATATATAAACAGTACCCACTGTATGTGGTATATATAAAACAGAATATCCACTGTAAGTGGTACTATAAAAACAGTACCTGTAACTTTATTTGGTATATATATAAACAGTACCCACTGTATATGGTATATATAAACAGTACCCACTGTATGTGGTATATATAAACAGTACCCACTGTATGTGGTATATATAAACAGTACCCACTGTATGTGGTATATATAAACAGTACCCACTGTATATGGTATATATAAACAGTACCCACTGTATGTGGTATATATAAACAGTACCCACTGTATGTGGTATATATAAACAGTACCCACTGTATATGGTATATATAAACAGTACCCACTGTATATGGTATATATAAACAGTACCCACTGTATATGGTATATATAAACAGTACCCACTGTATATGGTATATATAAACAGTACCCACTGTATGTGGTATATATAAACAGTACCCACTGTATGTGGTATATATAAACAGTACCCACTGTATGTGGTATATATAAACAGTACCCACTGTATGTGGTATATATAAACAGTACCCACTGTATGTGGTATATATAAACAGTACCCACTGTATGTGGTATATATAAACAGTACCCACTGTATATGGTATATATAAACAGTACCCACTGTATATGGTATATATAAACAGTACCCACTGTATATGGTATATATAAACAGTACCCACTGTATATGGTATATATAAACAGTACCCACTGTATATGGTATATATAAACAGTACCCACTGTATGTGGTATATATAAACAGTACCCACTGTATGTGGTATATATAAACAGTACCCACTGTATGTGGTATATATAAACAGTACCCACTGTATGTGGTATATATAAACAGTACCCACTGTATGTGGTATATATAAACAGTACCCACTGTATGTGGTATATATAAACAGTACCCACTGTATGTGGTATATATAAACAGTACCCACTGTATGTGGTATATATAAACAGTACCCACTGTATATGGTATATATAAACAGTACCCACTGTATATGGTATATATAAACAGTACCCACTGTATGTGGTATATATAAACAGTACCCACTGTATGTGGTATATATAAACAGTACCCACTGTATGTGGTATATATAAACAGTACCCACTGTATGTGGTATATATAAACAGTACCCACTGTATGTGGTATATATAAACAGTACCCACTGTATGTGGTATATATAAACAGTACCCACTGTATGTGGTATATATAAACAGTACCCACTGTATGTGGTATATATAAACAGTACCCACTGTATATGGTATATATAAACAGTACCCACTGTATGTGGTATATATAAACAGTACCCACTGTATGTGGTATATATAAACAGTACCCACTGTGTGGTATATATAAACAGTACCCACTGTATGTGGTATATATAAACAGTACCCACTGTATGTGGTATATATAAACAGTACCCACTGTATGTGGTATATATAAACAGTACCCACTGTATATGGTATATATAAACAGTACCCACTGTATATGGTATATATAAACAGTACCCACTGTATGTGGTATATATATACAGTACCCACTGTATGTGGTATATATACCCACTGTATGTGGTATATATAAACAGTACCCACTGTATGTGGTATATATAAACAGTACCCACTGTATGTGGTATATATAAACAGTACCACTGTATATGGTTATACACACCTACCCACTGTATATGGTATAATAAACAGTACAACTGTATGGGTTTATTTAACTATTTTTATACATTTTTGCCAAATAATATGGACATCAAAAACAGTAACACATATGGAATCATGTAGTAACCAAAAAAAGTGTTAAACAAATAAAAATAGATTTGAGATTTGAGATTCTTCAAAAGTAGCCACCTTTTGCCTTGATGACAGCTTCTAAGTGACCCCAAACTTTTGAACGGTATGATTATATATTTACAAAAAAATATATATGGGGGAAATGATGCAGACAATTACATTGATGGAAGCAACAATCTACCTGCAATATTAAAGCTGATCCACCCCCCACCCCAAAAAATAAATTATATATATATATGTTTCATCATTTGATTTACAAGCAGAGTGTAACAGGAAGTGGCAGTAGGGACTAAGCTCCTACAGCAAAAGTGACCTGAAGAGATTTTTATAATTTTTAATGAGAAAAACTAACAACAACAACAATAACGTAATGATAATAAACAATAAATGAACCATTTAGAAATCATCATTCCACTATCTTGTCCCTCCCCCATTTTCCCCTCTCTTCCCCTCCCCCTCTCCCTCCACCTCTCCCTCTCCCCCCTCCCCCTCTCCTTCCTCCTCTCCTTCCCTCCCCCTCCCCCTCCCCCCTCTCCTCCTCCTCCCTCCCCCTCCCCTCCCCCCTCTCCTTCCCTCTCCCTCCCTTCCCCTCTCCCCTCCCCTCCCCCTCTCCCTCTCCCTTCCTCCCTCTCCTTCCCTCCCCCTCTCCCTCTCCCTCTCCCCTCCTCCCCTCCTCCCCCTCCCCCTCTCCCTCTCCCTCTCCCTCCCTCTCCCTCCCTTCCCCCTCCCCCTCCCCTCTCCCTCTCTCCTCCCTCTCCCTCCCTCCCTCTCCTTCCCTCCCCCCCTCCCTCTCCCTCTCCTCCTCCCTCCCTCCCTCCCTCCCCTCCCCCTCCCCTCTCCCTCCCTCTCCTTCCCTCCCCTCCCCTCCCCCTCTCCCTCTCCCTCTCCCTCTCCCTCTCCCTCTCCCTCCCTCTCCTTCCCTCTCCCCTCCCCCTCTCCATCCCTCCCTCTCCTTCCCTCCCCCTCTCCCTCCCTCCCCTCCCCCTCTCCCCCCTCCCTCCCTCCCTCCCTCCCTCTCCTTCCCTCCCCCTCCCCCCTCTCCTCTCCCTCTCCCCTCTCTCTCTCCCTCTCCCTCTTCCTCTCCCCTCCCTCCCTCTCCTTCCCTCCCCTCTCCCTCTCCTTCCCTACCCCTCTCCCCTCCCTCCCTCTCCTTCCCTCCCCCTCTCCTCTCCATCCTCCCCTCTCCCCCTCCTCCTATCCTTCCCTCCCCCTCTCCCCCTCCCCTCCCCCTCTCCCTCCCCCTCCCCCTCCCCCTCCCCTCCCTCCCTCTCCCCTCCCTCTCCCTCTCCCTCTCCTCTCCTCTCCCTCCCTCCCTCTCCTTCCCTCCCTCCCCCTCCCTCCCCTCTCCTCCTCCATCCCCTCTCCCTCCCCCTCTCCTCCTCCCCCTCCTCTCCCTCTCCCTCTCCCTCCTCCTCCTCTCCCTCTCCCTCCCCTCTCCCTCTCCTTCCTCCCTCTCCCTCTCCCTCCCCCTCCCCTCTCCCCACCCCTCCCCTCTCCCCTCCCCCTCCCCCCCCCTCTCCTCCCCCCCCTCTCCTCTCCCTTCCCCCCTCCTCCCCTCCCCTCCCTTCCCCTCCCCCTTTCCCTCCCTTCTCCCTCTCCCTCCCTCCCCTCTCCCTCCCCCTCCCCTCCCCTCTCCTCCTCCCTCTCCTCCCCCTCCCCTCCCCCTCCCCTCTCCCTCCCCCTCCCTCTCCTCTCCTCTCCTCCCTCCCCTCCACCTCCCCTCTCCCTCTCCCTCTCCTCTCC
>NW_026288319.1:0-7421 GCF_023373465.1 Oncorhynchus keta
CTCTTCAAACTACATATTCCCTACCCAATTCAATATGTCAGCCACAGGTGTCTATTATTACTGGGGAGAAAACTCAGGGAAACTGATTACATCACACAACTTGTGTAAAACAGCTGGGAAAACCCCAAAAATGCGTCCACCACAGACGTGTCATGGGACATAAGAAGAAGTTTCAGCACCAATATTAACAGGTATCACTACTAGCACTAAAACGCATGAAAGACGTCAGCCACTTCAGCACATTGGACGTCGCCACACAGCAAAGATTCTATCAGAGGTTCTGTGTTGTGGCTGCAGCCCTTTTGCTACTGTTATTGCCATGCTTGTAAAACTATAGGCAATAAATTGATGATATATATGATGGGAAATATAGCTCTCTGACTCTTTGGTATTACATTTCAAGTGTCATTCTTATGATTCATCCTCATGGCTGGTCCCCAATAGAAAAATATATTTTATACAAAAGGCCCACAACTAAGGCTATATCAAATAACACCAAGGCCCGTATTTATAAAGCATCTCAGAGAGTAGCATTGCTGATCTAGGATCAGTTTTGCCTTATAGATTATAATGAATGGACGCAGGAGGGGGTCCAGATCCTAGATCAGCAGTCCTACTCTGAGACGCTTTATGAATAAATTCAGCAGAATAATTACTCTACATCTGACATTTTAGCCTATAACATGAGATTTTAATGTGAAACCACCTATGACATTTTATCAAGACCCTGAAGGAACAGGTGTGTTTGTACTGGAGTTGAAACAAAAGCCTGCACCTCCTCCTGCTTGTCTCCAGGACTGTGCAAACAGTTTTGGTGACCACTTCCCTACAGTATATGATCTGTACAGTTGAACAGGCTTTGTATTTTATGAATCAACCCCAATACTATATATAAAAATTAGCAATAAACCATTGCCAAGATTTGACCTTGTATAGTCATTCAAAAACACACGCACACACACACACACACAGACACACACACACACACACACACACACACACACACACACACACACACACACACACACACACACACACACACACACACACACACACACACACACACACACACACACACACACACACACACACACACACACACACACACACACACACACACACACACACACACACACACAGCCCTGTCAAAAACTAGTGACTCTGCAGGAAAATATCCTTGTTATCGTAGCCTATACCAGGGAACTATTGGCACATTTATTTTTCATTTTACCCTTGTAAAAAAAACGTAAAATAGAAAGTTTCAACAAATCATGTTGTCGTTGCTTTTCAACGTTGCATCACCAGCAGACAAAAGTAGGGTGAAAGTTGGTTACGTCATCATGAAAATGAAAGTTGAGATGTGGGTATTAACGCTGACGTCCCCATTCACTTTTCATTTGTAGCGCAACAGCAGAAGACATGGAACAATATGTCGGACTAACTTTGAACGAAACCCACTAAATTAATGTCTTATATGGCTACATTTCTTAGAAGTGTGGGTTTTATTTCGACTCGAAGATTTTGTTATCAGACTTTTTTCCTCGGTTCACGCAGTTATTAGCAGTTGAAAGTAAAGCTCGCGAATAGCCTTTACTCGCTATAGTAATAGCCTAGCCGGTATCTAAATTGAATAATATTTTCTTGTGTTTCAACTATAATTTAAAGCTGCTTTCAAGGAGAATGTGTATAGATTTACATGGATTTGTTCGTCCAGGAGACGGGGCAGGCATGGAATTCCAAGTGCTTCATGTGCAAGTCTGGAAAATGAAAGTCCCCGCCTCCGGTAGGTTGATCAGGGGAAATTCTCTATACAGCTTTCCCTTTCCCAATTCCACATAAAACTACTTTACACAGCCAAGATGTTCAAACTCATCTGGATAACTAACAGCGAAACAAACTGCTATTTACAATGTATACAAATGCAGAGTTGGACGTGCATTTTTTCTTATTATTTGCAGTATGCAGAGCGTGTGTCATTGCTGTGACTGGATCCGACACCACTACGGTCACGGAGCGCAGAATACCTTTCCCTGCTGGACCAGATGGTGAGTTATCAGCACATTGTAAGAGGAGTCTGAATGTATGTATTATGTATTAAGGACTGCAAAACAAACAACCAAGTAAAATAGTAATGTGTTTCATGTTTAGGATCTGTGTTAAAAAACTGTTAGCCTATATTTGAATGAACATAGTAAAAGGGCTCTAAGGCTATAATGACAGCTGATCAAGAGACTATCTACATTAAGGCTACTGTACTTGCAGTATAAGCTATACTTTATGTCTGTCTTGATTGCTCTTAAAGTATTTGACACGTGACTTAACATACTATATTGATTGTTTTCCAGGAGGAGATATCACAAACAGAATGCCCCAGTCCTTTTCCCAACATCACTTTACAGACACATAGATGATGCTGAGGTAAAGACTAGAATTTTGACTTATCATGTTCTGATATGCTTTGTATGGCGATCTTGACCTGTTATATTGATGGCATAACGGAAGCCTATACTGTTTCTAATCTTCTTTTATATCTTCCTGGGTAGTTTGAGGACAAAGTCATATTCCTGAAAGAGACCATCTATCAAATCACAAAACTGTTTGATGGAATAAGGAAACTGTCAGCCTGGGACAAGAAAAATCTGACCATTTCAACATTCTAGAACGCCAATTGGAGAACCTTAATCCTGTGTAAGTAACGCTGGGCCTATTTAAAGTATAATCCCTGTTTAGGTCAGGTTCTCCAAACATTTCACGGAGAAAGTTACTTCTTCTCAGCAGTGCTCTTCCGCCTCCAACCTCTAGCTGTAACTAACTGATCTGAATAAGACCACCAACACTGCCAGGTGACAGGCTGGAGGAAACCTACAGGAAGGTAGTTCTCCAGGAACAGGTTTGGAGCACCTGGTTTAGGTGTAGCCTGATTAACTCTAGAAGTGGAAAAGTCTACGTATAAAGTGCATATAAAGGTCTAACTCTTGACTTTTTCCAGATTTTGTTACGTTACAGCTTTTTCTAAAATTGATTAAATAGATGTTCCTCCTCATCAATCCACACACAATACTCCAATAATGACAAAGCAAAAACCGTGTTTTAGAAATTTTTGCAAATGTATTAACAATACAAAACTGAAATATCACATTTACATAAGTATTCAGACCCTTTACTCAGTACTTTGTTGAAGAACCATTTGGCAGTGATTACAGCCTTGAGTCTTATTGGATATCATGCAACAAGCTTGGCACATCTGTATTTGGGGAGTTTCTGTTATTCTACTCTGCAGATCCTCTCAAGATCTGTCAGGTTGGATAAGGAGCGTCGCTGCACAGCAATTTTCAGGTCTCTCCAGTGGTGTTTGATCAGGTCAAGTCCGGGCTCTGGCTGGGCCACTCAAGGACATTCAGAGACTTGGCCCGAAGCCACTCCTGCGTTGTCTTGGCTGTATGCTTAGGGTCATTGTCCTGTTGGAAGGTGAACCTTCGCCCCAGTCTGAGGTCCTGAGCGCTCTGTTGCAGGTTTTTCATCTCGGTTGTCTCTGTACTTTGCTCTGTTCATCTTTCCCTCGATCCTGACGAGTCTCACAGTCCCTGCCAATGAAAAACATCCCCACAGCATGATGCTGCCACCACCATGCTTAACTGTAGTGATGGTGCAAGGTTTCCTCCAATGATGATGGTATTCAGGCTAAGACCAGAGACACTTGTTTCTCATGGTCTGAGAGTCCTTTAGGTGCCTTTTGGCAAACTCCAAGTGGGCTGCAATGTGCCTTTTACTGAGGAGTAGTTTCCGTCTGGGCACTTTATCTTAAAGGCCTGATTGGTGGAGTACTGCAGAGATGGTTGTCTTTCTGGAAGGCTCTCCCATCCCCACAGAGGAAATCTGGAGCTCTGTCAGAGTGACCATCAAGTCTTGGTCACCGCCCTGACCAATGGCCCTTCTACCCCTGATTGCTCAGTTTGACCTGGTGGCCAGCTCTAGGAAGAGTCTTGGAGGTTACAACATTTTTCCATTTAAGAATGATGGAGGCCACTGTTTTCTTTGAGGACCTTCAATGCTGCAGAAATATTTTTGTCCCCTATCCCAGATCTCTGCCTCGACACAATCTTGTCTCGGAGCTCTACGGACAATTTCCTTAACTTCATGACCTGGTTTTTGCTCTGACATGCACTGTCAACTGTAGGACCTTAAATATACAGGTTTGTGCCTTTCCAAATTATGTCCAATCAGTTGAATTTACTTCAGGTGGACTCCAATATAAGTGTAGAAACATCTCAAGGATGATCAATGAAAACAGGATGCACCTGAGCTGACTTTTGAGTCTCATAGCAAAGGGTCTGAATTAATTTGTAAATAAGGTGTTTCTGTTTTTGCATCGTCATTATTGGATATTGTGTGTAGATTGATGAGGATTTTTTTCTTAAATCCATTTTAGAATAAGGCTGTAACTTAACAAAATTTGGAAAAAGGGAAGGGCGATACTGACTACTGTGTATGGGTTATTACAGATTTTGAGCCAGTTTGCAACAGTCACATAAATAATATTGCAGCAATGAGAAATGTAAAGTGATTGTGGATTATAATTAGTGAGACATTTTTGCATAGCTTTGATGCATTTTTCATTATGGCAAAGCAATTTTGATATTTTAAAGTGGAAATTACAATCTTTAGAATCCCTTTCAAACATTGAATACATGTTAAGTTTCCAATACACTGGAAAAAAATAGCTCAAATGAAGATCCTATTAAGCTAATGTTTTGTTTAATTTTGTCCAACAGGTATCACCTGCCATGAAACCTGAGAGGAGACTGAAACGGTACTTCAAGAAGTTGAATAGGAAGGTTCTGAGAAAAATGGTGAGTTTGGTTTCATATGGAAACGTGTTTAATACATGTAATCAAATGAATATAAACTAGACTAGGCTAAACTGAAGTGTTCATTAAAAAGTGGTTCTGGGGCCATATGTATCAAACATCTCAGAAGTGCTGATCTTGTATCAGGTCTCCTCAGTCCTTATCTATAGTGATCTAAAAGACAAAACTGATCCTAAATCAGCACTCTTACTCTGAGAAGCTTTACACATATGGCACCAGTCATTCTTTGTTGTTCAAGACAATATGGTCATTATTTTGCCAAGAAATGTCCACCCCTACTAATATTTCGACATGTTCTGTGTTTTTCAGAACTACAGTGCACAGGCGTGGGAGCTCATCAGGAAAGAGATGAAACGTCATCTGCAAAGATTGGATATCCTTGCAGCACAGATGTACTGATCATCCAGACTCATTTCAGAAGCTACGCCCTTACCAGTTTATAAAGCATGAATACAATCATGTGGGACCCTGTCAGTCTATTTATTATATTTAAGTCCATAAATTATTGTTTTTTATTTTTATAATTTATAATTTATATTTTGTATTTCCCTTTGTACATGTGTTGAACTGAACTGTATTGCCAGTGCTACTTGAAAAACAGTGAAAAATGATATTGCTAATGTGAATAAAAACGTATTTTGTACAAATTTTCCAAATGTCATTCTTGTCTGAAACCAATGAGTGTGGATTTATAACATCTCATCTAACCATCATAGGGGATGCACATTAAACTTGTTGCTGATTAGTCACATGATCATTTCTACTTTAAGTTTATGTATGATTGTACTTTTGTTTCTTTATGTAACTGTTTTTACTGTGTTTTTGTACTTTGTGAGTGTTGCTGTTCATGTTTTTCCTGTTCGTTTTATGTGTGGTAATCACACAAGGACAGGTGGCTGAAGGGGGTGGGGGAGATCTGGGTGAGGAGTAGAGGATAATCTGGGGGACCAGGAACTTTTAGCTTCCACTTGACCTTGTGGATTTTCATTTATAAAGTCGGTCCATTGTATTAAACACTTGAATGTCTTACTACGATTGGAGGAGAAATAAGAAAAAAGACAAAATGGAAAAAAGAGACAAAAAAACAAGCAATACTTTTAATGGATAATAGTTTAGTCCCCTGAACGAGGCAGGGTGCTGGTGGGCACACAGGAGGTGTGGCAAGGATCGGACCAATGTGCGGGTATGGAAGTGTCCATGGTATTTAAGCTAAGAACACTCAACATGAACACAAACACAAAACAACAAAGTGAACTGCAACAAAAAAGTCCCGTGTGGCACAAACACTGACACAGGAAACAATCACCCCAAAAATACCCAAAGAACATGGCTGCCTAAATATGGTTCCCAATCAGAGACAACGATAAACACCTGCCTCTAATTGAGAACCCATCTAGGCAACCATAGACTTACATAAACACCTAGACTAGGGACCACCCCATAAACATACAAAACCCCAGACCAGACAAAACACATAAGTCTCCCATGTCACACCCTGACCTAACCAAAATAATAAAGAAAACAAAGATAACTAAGGCCAGGCGTGACAGTACCCCCCCTCCAAAGGTGCGAAGTCCCGGCCGCACACCTAAATCCATAGGAGAGGGTCTGGGTGGGCGTCTGTCCACGAAAAAGTGCTCTAGCGCTGACATGGACCCACCCACCATCGTCTTGAACCGTTCTGTGGAGGGGGAGGCTCTGCAAGCCAAGAACACCATCCCAACCGTGTGCCATGGTGGCTGCAGCATCAAGGTTGTGGGGTGCTTTGCTGCAGGAGACTGGTGCACTTCACACAATGGATGGCATCAGGAGGCAGGAAAATTATGTGGATATATTGAAGCAACATCTCAAGACATCAGTCAGGAAGTTAAAGCTTGTTCGCAAATGGGTCTTCCAAATGGACAATGACCCCAAGAATACTTCCAAGGTTGTGGCAAAAGGGCTTTTAAGGACAACAAGTCAAGGTATTGGAGTGGCCTTCACAAAGCCCTGACTTCAATACTATTGTAAATTTGTGGGCAGAACTGTAAAAGCGTGTGTGAGCAAGGAGGCCTTCAAGCCTGACTCAGTTACACCAGCTCTGTCAGGAGGAATGTGCCAGAAATCACCCAACTTATTGTGGGAAGCTTGTGGAAGGCTACCCGAAAACATTTGACCCAAGTTAAACAATTTCAAGGCAATGCAACCAAATACTAATTGAGTGTATGTAAACTTCTGACCCACTGGAAATGTGATGAACGAAATAAAAGCTGAAAAAAAATTCTCTCAACTGTTATTCTGATATTTCACATTCTTAAAATAAAGACCAAAGATAGGGAATTTTCACTTGGATTAAATGTTAGGAATTGTGAAAAACTGAAATGAATTGTTTTTGGCTAAGGTGTATGTAGTCTTCCGACTTCAACTGTACATTGGGATGATGCAGTTTCGACATTGTTTGCTCATTGACGTCTTACACATTCTTAAATTATACAGTTCTACATCGTTTATATGTTGGCTAGACATCAACATTCTATTATGATATCTTGGCAACATCTTCCTAATGTACAAATA
>NW_026288320.1:0-15108 GCF_023373465.1 Oncorhynchus keta
ATATACAGTAGAATAGAATACAGTAGAATAGAATACAGTATATACAGTATATACAGTAGAATAGAATACAGTAGAATAGAATACAGTATATACAGTAGAATAGAATACAGTATATACAGTAGAATAGAATATTATTTATTTACTATTTTCTACATTGTAGAATAATAGTGAAGACATTAACCTCTGTGTTGACTGACCTTCATGTCTTAAAGTAATGATGGACTGACCTTCATGTCTTAAAGTAATGATGGACTGACCTTCATGTCTTAAAGTAATGATGGACTGACCTTCATGTCTTAAAGTAATGATGGACTGACCTTCATGTCTTAAAGTAATGATGGACTGACCTTCATGTCTTAAAGTAATGATGGGCTGTCATTTCTCTTTGCTTATTTGATCTGTTCTTGCCATAATATGGACTTGGTCTTTTAACAAATAGGGGTGTCTTCTGTATACCACACACAACACAACTGATTGGCTCAAATGCATTAGGAAGGGAAATAAATTCAACAAATTAACTTTAAACAAGGCACACTGTCAGTTGAAATTTATTCCTCTCGATGTGAATAGGGTGTGATCCCTCTGTTTCCTGAAGTCCACAATCAGCTCCTTCGCTTTGGCTGATGTCGATTGAGAGGCTATTTTCCCTTTGCACTCCTTCGCCCCTCACCTCCTCCCTGTAGGCCGTCTCGCCGTTGTTGGTGATCAAGCCTACCACTGTAGTGTCATCTGCAAACTTGATAATTGAGTTGGGGCGTGCGTGGCCACACAGTCATGGGTGGACAATGAGTACAGGAGGGGCTGAGCACACACCCTTTGTGGGGTCCTTCCCATCAGGAAGTCCAAGTCCCAATTGCACAGGGCGGGGTTCAGACCCAGGGATGAGCTTGGAGGGTACTTGGAGGGTACGCCGCAGCCCGTCTGGTGTTCAACCTTCCCAAGTTCTCTCACGTCACCCCGCTCCTCCGCTCTCTCCACTGGCTTCCAGTTGAAGCTCGCATCCGCTACAAGACCATGGTGCTTGCCTACGGAGCTGTGAGGAGACGGCACCTCAGTACCTCCAGGCTCTGATCAGGCCCTACACCCAAACAAGGGCACTGCGTTCATCCACCTCTGGCCTGCTTTCCCTACCACTGAGGAAGTACAGTTCGCTCAGCCCAGTCAAAACTGTTCTTTCTCTGGCCCCCAATGGTGGTTCAGCTCTCCCGAGCGCCAGGACAAGCGGGAGTCAATCACCACCTTCCAGACACCTGAAGCCACCTCTTTAAGGAATACCTAGGATAAGATTGAAATAATCTTGTCTCCCCCATTTTAAGATTTAGATGCACTATTGTAAAGTGGCATTTCTGTTCCCACACTGGATATCTCAGAGGTGAATGCAACCATTTATTAAGTCGCTCTGGATAAGAGCGTCTGCTAAATGACTTAATGTAATGTAAATGTACTATGGTGTTGAAGCCTGAGCTATAGTCAATGCACAACATTCTTACATAGGTATTCCTCTTGGGATAGGGCAGTGTGCAGTGCTATTGCCTCTCATCTATAGACCTATTGGGCGCATTAAGCTAGTTGAAGTGGGTCTAGGGATAACGAGAGACCAAAGTCCTTGTTAACGGGCCGCGTCGGTGGCACTGTGTTTATCCTCAAAGCGGGCGAAGAAGTTGTTTAGTCATTTTGCCTGTTTCTTTGCCGAGAAAACAACTGCACTATTTGTGTTCTTCCAGTCACCTTCTAAATGGGGTGGTTCGCGCTTTCAGTTTACGCGTAATGCTGCCATCTATCCACAGTTTCTGAATTGGGTTGGTTTTAATAGTCACATTGGGAATAAGACGGTAACTCCGTCACGAGTCAGTATATAAGTCGATGTTATTCTTTGAGGCCATGCGTGATCTAAACAATCTTGATGCATGGATTCCGATTGGTCAGACCAGCTTTTAAATAGACCTTAGCACGGGTACTTCCTGTTTGAGTTTCTGCCTATAGGAAGGGATGAGCAAAATGGAATCGTGATCTGATTTGCCGAAGGGAGGGCGGGGGAGGGCCTTGTAGGCTTCCTGGAAGTTGGAGTAGCAGTTGTCAAGTGTTTTACCAGCGCTACTACAATGTAGAACTTCTGTAGTACTTTCCTCAAATTTGCTTTGTTAAATTCCCCAGCTACAATAAATGCGGCCTCAGAATATGTTGTTTCCAGTTTGCATACAGTCCAGTGTAGTTCCTTGATGGCCGTCGTGGTATCGGCTTGAGGGGGGATGTATACGGCTGTGACAATAACCAAGGAGAATTCCCTTGGGAGATAATACGGTCGGCATTTGATTGTGAGGTATTCTAGATCAGGTGAACAAAAGGACTTGAGTTTCTGTATGTTATCACAATCACACCATGAGTAGTTAATCATGAAACATACACCCTTCCTCTTCCTCTTCCCTGAGAGTTCTTGATTCCTGACTGCCCGATGAACTGAGAACCCAGCTGGCTGTATGGACAAAGACAGCATATCTGAAGAGAGCCATGATTCCGTGAAACAGAGTAAGAGAGTAATATACTCGGAAGCGGTGGATGGTGTGCCCCCTCCTGAGTCAGAATACCTCTTCTCCCCCAGCGGTGTCTTGGAGCCTCTGGGATACGTTACAGTGCCCTGGGGGTACGAACAAAGGAGCCAATTTGGGAAAGTCTTAGTCCTGGTTGTAATGCTGGTGCTCTGATATGCAAAAGTTATTTGCGGCTGTAATAACACACAAAAAAATGTTTTGGGTGATAATGTAATGTGGAAGGTCCACCAGAGGGCAGGCTGGGCTCATGGATAGTAGCCCAACAAGGCTAGGGAGATAATGTAAGAAATAACACTTAAGAAAATACTGCAAAGTTGTTTCGGAGCAGCCATGTCTGTTGGCGCCATCTTGTTCTCAGTGTGTGTGTTGATGATGTTTACAATGCATGTTTGGTGTGTGCATTTATAATGTGTGTGTGTGTGTGTAATGTGTGTGTCTACAGGTTGCTTGGTGTGTGTTAACCTCTAGTGAGGTAGCTCCGAAATAGCTCCGTTTGTTCTTCACGTTTGGCTGAGAAATCGCCTGGAAATTGCAGTCACGAAAACGGCGAAAAATATTCCAAATTAGCTCCATAATATCGACAGAAACATGGCAAACGTTGTTTATAATCAATCCTCAAGGTGTTTCTCTAATATCTATTCGATAATATATCCGTCGGGACAATTCGTTTTTCAGTAGGACCGATTGGAGTAATGGCTACCTCTGTATTTTACGCGAGAGTCACCCTGGTAACCACTTGCGCAATGTAGCTGCCTACGGGTATTCTTCAACATAAATGCGTAAAACTACGTCACAATGCTGTAGACACCTTGGGGAATATGTGGAAAGCGTAAGCTCGTTGATGGTACATTCACAGCTGAATAGGGACTCATTGGAACGCAGAGCTTTCAAAACATGAGTCACTTCCGGATTGGATTTTTCTCAGGTTTTCACCTGCAACATCAGTTCTGTTATACTCACAGACAATATCTTTACAGTTTTGGAAACGTTAAGAGTGTTTTCTATCCAAAGCTGTCAATTATATGCATATTCTAGCATCTTGTCCTGACAAAATATCCCGTTTACTCTACGGGAATGTTTTTTTGTCCAAAAATGAAAATACTACCCCCTAGCCACAAAAGGTTCATAATTTGTGTGTGTGTGCATTTATAATGTGTGTGTGTAATGTGTGTGTCTACAGGTTGCTTGGTGTGTGTGCAGAGGTTCACCATGGTGATGGAGAGATTCCTCCAATCAGAGTTCCCTTCATACAGACACCTGGACCAGGACAGTTACATCACACACAGACACTGCAGGTACACACACACACACACACACACACACACACACACACACACACACACACACACACACACACACACACACACACACACACACACACACACATACACGTAATAAGTAATGTGTGTGTCTTTGTTATAATAGTGTGTGTGTGTTCCAGGGTGTACATCCAGCTGTGTCTGAACGACCTCCAGATTCTCAGCCCCTCTGCTGCCATGGCATCACTCCTTCTCAGAACGACAGGAGGAGAGAGGGTGGAGAGGAGAGAGACAGAGAGAGAGAGGGAGGAGAGGAGAGAGAAAGGGGGAGAAGAGAGGGAGGAGAGGGAGAGGAGAGACAAAGGGGGAGAAGAGAGGGAGGAGAGGAGAGAGAGAGAGAAAGGGGGAGAAGAGAGGGAGGAGAGGAGAGAGAAAGGGGGAGAAGAGAGGGAGGAGAGGAGAGAGAAAGGGGGAGAAGAGAGGGAGGAGAGGAGAGAGAAAGGGGGAGAAGAGAGGGAGGAGAGGAGAGAGAGAAAGGGGGAGAAGAGAGGGAGGAGAGGGAGAGATGACGGTTCTGAGAGGGAAGAAGAGGAGCAGAGAAGAAGAGAGGATAGAGGAAAAGAAAGAGGAGAGAGAGGGAGGGGCCAAGAGAGCACGACAAAACCACACAGAGAGCGAGACCTACTCCCAACCAGGAGGAGGAGCCTCATTGCCAGGCGACCGGCCCTGTATCTCCGTGGTGATGTGTGTGGAAGGAAAGGAGGGCGTGGCCTGGCGGAACGAGGGGATTGCCTGTGAGGGAGAAGAGGCTGGGTTATCTCTGTGTTTCTCTGTGAGGGCTGATCTCATTGGTCAAATTCAGCGGTGGGGGCGGGACCCCAGGAACTGTCCATTACAGGAGAGAGAGACAGACGGACAGACCAGAACGGTGAGAGTATCCCCTGTCTTTCTCTCTCCTCTCTCTCTCCTTTCTCTCTCTCTCTCTCTCTCCTTTCTCTCTCTCCTCTCTCTCTCTCTCTCTCCTCTCTCTCTCCTTTCTCTCTCTCTCTCTCTCTCTCTCTGTTTCTGTCTCTCATTTCAATTCAAGGGTTTTTATTGGGAAACGTGTTAACATTGGCAAAGCAAGTCAAATAGATAAAAAACGAAGTGAAATAAACAATAAAAATGAACAGTAAACATTACACTCACAGAAGTTACAAAAGAATAAAGACATTACAAGTCATATTATGTCTATATACAGTGTTGTAACGATGTGCAAATGGTTAAAGGACACAAGATTAAATAAATAAGCATAAATATGGGTTGTATTTACAATGGTGTTTGTTCTTCACTGGTTGCCCTTTTCTTGTGGCAACAGGTCACAAATCTTGCTGCTGTGATGCACACTGTGGTATTTCACCCAGTAGATATGGGAATTTATCAAAATTGGGTTTATTTTCTAATTCTTTGTGGATCTGTGTAATCTGAGGGAAATATGTCTCTCTAATATGGTCATACATTGGGCAGGAGGTTAGGAAGTGCAGCTCAGTTTCCATCTCATTTTGTGGGCAGTGAGCACATAGTCTGTCTTCTCTTGAGAGCCATGTCTGCCTACGGCGGCCTTTCTCAATAGCAAGGCTATGCTCACTGAGTCTGTACATAGTCAAAGCTTTCCTTAATTTTGGGTCAGTCACAGTGGTCAGGTATTCTGCCGCTGTGTACTCTCTGTTTAGGGCCAAATAGCATTCTAGTTTGCTCTGTTTTTTTGTTAATTCTTTCCATTGTGTCAAGTAATTATCTTTTTGTTTTCTCATGATTTGATTGGGTCTAATTGTGCTGTTGTCCTGGGGCTCTGTGGGGTGTGTTTGTGAACAGAGCTCCAGGACCAGCTTGCTTAGGGGACTCTTCTCCAGGTTCATCTCTCTGTAGGTGATGGCTTCGTTATGGAAGGTTTGGGAATCGCTTCCTTTTAGGTGGTTGTAGAATTTAACAGCTCTTTTCTGGATTGTGATAATTAGTGGGTATCGGCCTAATTCTGCTCTGCATTATTTGGTGTTTTACGTTGTACACGGAGGATATTTTACTGTGTCAGGGGATGGTCTGGTTAATATAACACTGTGCCAGGGGATGGTCTGGTTAATATAGCACTGTACCAGGGGATGGTCTGGTTAATATAGCACTGTACCAGGGGATGGTCTGGATTAATATAGCACTGTACCGGGGGGATGGTCTGGTTAATATAGTAATTGTACCAGGGATGGTCTGTTATAGCACTGTACCAGGGATGGTCTGGGTTAATATAGCACTGTCAGGGGGATGGTCTGGTTAATATAGCTCCATGCCAGGGGATGTCTGGTTAATATAGCACTGTACCAGGGGATGGTCTGGTTGTCTAATATAGCACTGTACCAGGGATGGTCTGGTTAATATAACACTGTACCAGGGGATGGTCTGGTTAATATAGCACTGTACCAGGGGATGGTCTGGTTAATATAGCACTGTACCAGGGGATGGTCTGGTTAATATAGCACTGTACCAGGGGATGGTCTGGTTAATATAACACTGTACCAGGGGATGGTTTGTGTGGAAGAGGAGGTTGTATTTTTATAATAGTCAGCAAAAAAGTGTCTCTTGATTTTCCATAAGGAGCTTCATCTTGTGATCTTTTCTGCCTTTCTCATTCTTTACATGCACAGGGTACTTTATTTTAATGACCCTCTGAACAGCAGGATAGCTCCATGCCAGGGATGGTCTCTTCATTTGGGTTGGGTAAAACTGTTAATTCTCCTGCCATTGTTGGGCTAAAGGGCACCTCTCCCATTACTGGGCCAGGGCTAATGAATTTAATTTAGCATTCAGTTCTTGTAAAATATTTGTCATGTATTTTTCTTCTTGGCTTTTTCTTCTTGCAAATTAAATATAGTTTCAGACTAAACATTACTCACTCAGTTCCAGATTTGGACAGTGTTTTCAGTTTCCAGGTTGGACGGTGTTTTCAGTTCCAGGATGGATGGTGTTTTCAGTTCCAGGTTGGATGGTGTTCAGGTTCCAGGTTTGGATGGTGTTTTCAGGTTCCAGGATGGATGGTGTTTTCAGTTCCAGGATGGATGGTGTTTTCAATTCCAGGTTGGATGGTGTTTTCAGGTTCCAGGTTGGATGGTGTTTTCGGTTCCAGGTTGATGGTGTTTTCAGTTTCAGGTTGGACGGTGTTTTCAGTTCCAGGTTGGATGGTGTTTTTCAGTTCCAGGTTGGATGGTGTTTTCAGGTTCCAGGTTGGATGGTGTTTTCAGGTTCCAGGGGGGTTGGACGGTGTTTTCAGTTCCAGGTTGGATGGTGTTTTCAGGTTCCAGGTTGGACGGTGTTTCAGGTTCCAGGTTGACGGTGTTTTCAGTTCCAGGTTGATGGCGTTTTCAGGTTCCAGGTTGGATGGTGTTTTCAGGTTCCAGGTTGGATGGTGTTTTCTGGGTTCCAATTTGATGGTGTTTTCAGGTTCCAGGTTGGATGGTGTTTTCAGATTCCAAGTTGATGGTGTTTTCAGGTTCCAGGTTGGATGGTGTTTTCTAGTTCCAGGTTGATGGTGTTTTCAGGTTCCAGGTTTGGATATGGTGATTTCAGGTCTCCAGGTTGGATGGTGTTTTCAGTTCCAGGTTGATTGTTTTCAGGTTTCTGTTTTCCAGAGCATTTGCTGTAAAATCTTTAGAATAATAATATTTGGTCGTTTTAACCTCTTGTCTTAACTCCTAATCACCCTTCCAGGTGATTCCATCCAAAATCAGGTTTTGAGTTTTGTTTTGGGGTGAAGATTGTTGTGAAGGGTAGTATCCTGTATATGTCCTGGTGACATAGTGGAGGGTAGTATCCTGTATATGTCCTGGTGACATAGTGTTGTAGAGGTTAGTATCCTGTATATGTCCTGGTGACATAGTGTTGTAGAGGTTAGTATCCTGTATATGTCCTGGTGACATAGTGTTGTGGAGGGTAGTATCCTGTGTATATGTCCCAGTGGGTGACATAGTGTTGTAGAGGGTAGTATCCTGTATATGTCCTGGTGACATAGTGTTGTAGAGGGTAGTATCCTGTATATGTCCTGGTGACATAGTGTTGTAGAGGGTAGTATCCTGTATATGTCCTGGTGACATAGTGTTGTGGGAGGGTAGTATCCTGTATATGTCCTGGTGACATAGTGTTGTAGAGGTAGTATCCTGTATATGTCCTGGTGACATAGTGTTGTAGAGGGTAGTATCCTGTATATGTCCTGGTGACATAGTGTTGTAGAGGGTAGTTTCCTGTATATGTCCTGGTGACATAGTGTTGTAGAAGTATCCTGTATATGTCCTGGTAACCATAGGGAGGGTAGTATCCTGTATATGTCCCAGACAGTGTTTGTAGAGGGTAGTATCCTGTATATGTCCTGGTGACATAGTGTTGTGAGGGTGGTATCCTGTATATGTCCTGGTGACATAGTGTTGTAGAGGGTAGTATCTTGTATATGTCCTGGTGACATAGTGTTGTGAGGGTAGTATCCTGTATATGTCCTGGTGACAGTGTTGTGGAGTGTATCCTGTATATGTCCTGGTGACATAGTGTTGTAGAGGGTAGTATCCTGTATATGTCCTGGTGACATAGTGTTGTAGAGGGTAGTATCCTGTATATGTCCTGGGTGACATAGTGAAGGTTGTGTTGTAGAGGGTAGTATCCTGTATATGTCCTGGTGACATAGTGTTGAGAGGGTAGTATCCTGTATATGTCCTGGTGACATAGTGTTGTAGAGGGTAGTATCTGTATATGTCCTGGTGACATAGTGGAGGGGGTATCCTGTATATGTCCTGGTGACATAGTGTTGTAGAGGGTAGTATCCTGTATATGTCCTGGTGACATAGTGTTGTAGAGGGTAGTATCCTGTATATGTCCTGGTGACATAGTGTTGTGAAGGGTAGTATCCTGTATATGTCCTGGTGACATAGTGTTGTAGAGGGTAGTTTCCTGTATATGTCCTGGTGACATAGTGAAGGTTATGTTGTGGAGGGTAGTATCCTGTATATGTCCTGGTGACAAAGTGTTGTAGAGGGTGTATCCTGTATATGTCCTGGTGACATAGTGTTGGAGGGTAGTATCCTGTATATGTCCTAGTGACATAGTGTTGTAGTGGGACATAGTGGTGACACAGTGGTAGAGGTATCCTGTATATGTCCTTGGCATAGTGTTGTAGAGGGTAGTATCCTGTATATGTCCTGGTGACATAGTGTTGTAGAGGGTAGTATCCTGTATATGTCCTGGTGACATAGTGTTGTAGAGGGTGTTGTATATGTCCTGGTGACATAGTGAATATATTTGTGGAGGGTAGTATCCTGTATATGTCCTGGTGACATAGTGTTGTAGAGGGGTATGTATCCTGTATATGTCTGTATATGTCCTGGTGACATAGTGTTGTAGAGGGTAGTATCCCCTGTATATGTCCTGGTGACAGTGTTGAGTGGGTGTTGTATGTCCTGGTGAGGGTAGTATCCTGTATATGTCCTGGGTGACATAGTGTTGTAGAGGGTAGTAGTATATGTCCTGGTGACATAGTGTTGTAGAGGGTATCCTGTATATGTCCTGGTGACATAGTGTTGTAGAGGTTAGTATCCTGTATATGTCCTGGGTGACATAGTGTTGTAGAGGGTAGTATCCTGTATATGTCCTGGTGACATAGTGTTGTAGTGTTGTAGAGGTAGTATCCTGTATATGTTGGAGTATCCTGTATATGTCCTGGTGACATATGTTGTAGAGGGTAGTATCCTGTATATGTCCTGGTGACATAGTGTTGTAGAGGGTAGTATCCTGTATAGACATAGTGTTGTAGAGGGTAGTATCCTGTATATGTCCTGGTGACATAGTGTTTTGTGAGAGGGTAGTAGTATGTCCCATAGTGTTGTAGAGGGTGTATCCTGTATATGTCCCTGGTGACATAGTGTTGTAGAGGGTAGTATCCTGTATATGTCCTGGTGACATAGTGTTGTGAAGGGTAGTATCCTGTATATGTCCTGGTGACATAGTGTTGTAGAGGGTAGTATCCTGTATATGTCCTGGTGACATAGTGTTGTAGAGGGTAGTATCCTGTATATGTCCTGGTGACATAGTGTTGTAGTGGGTAGTATCCTGTATATGTCCTGGTGACATAGTGTTGCAGAGGGTGTTGTAGAGGGTTGTATCCTGTATATGTCCTGGTGACATAGTGTTGTGGAGGGTAGTATCCTGTATATTTCCTGGGTGACATAGTGTTGTAGAGGGTAGTATCCTGTATATGTCCTGGTGACATAGTGTTGTGGAGGAGGGTAGTATCCTGTATATGTCCTGGTGACAGGGTAGTATCATGTATATGTCCTGGTACATAGAGAGGGTAGTATCCTGTATATGTCCTGGTGACATAGTGAAGGTGTTGTGGAGGGTAGTATCCTGTATATGTCCTGGTGACATAGTGTTGTAGAGGGTAGTATCCTGTATATGTCCTGGTGACATAGTGAAGATATGTTGTGGAGGGTAGTGAGATCTGTATATGTCCTGGTGACATAGTGTTGTAGAGGGTAGTATCCTGTATATGTCCTGGTGACAGTGTTGTTGGAGGGTAGTATCCTGTATATGTCCTGGTGACATAGTGTTGTAGAGGGTAGTATCCTGTATATGTCCTGGTGACATAGTGTTGTGGAGGGTAGTATCCTGTATATGTCCTGGTGACATAGTGTTGTAGAGGGTAGTATCCTGTATATGTCCTGGTGACATAGTGTTGTGAGGTTAGTATCCTGTATATGTCCTGGTGATATAGTGTTGTAGAGGGTAGTATCCTGTATATGTCCTGGTGACATAGTGTTAGTAGTATATGTCCTGGTGACATAGTATCCTGTATATGTCCTGGTGACATAGTGTTGTAGAGGAGTAGTATCCTGGTGACAGTTGTGGAGGGTAGTATCCTGTATGTCCTGGGTGACATAGTGCTGTAGAGGGTGATCCTGTATAGTGTTGTAGAGGGTAGTATCCTGTATATGTCCTGGTGACATAGTGTTGTAGAGGTAGTATCCTGTATGTTCTGACAAAAAAATCCAAGTTTATCTCACTGTAAATATATATTTTTATGAACATGCTGAAAAATGCAGGAGCTCATTGATCAAGACCTCTCTCTCGCTCTGTCTCCCTCTTGTGTCTTTCTCCCTTTCGCTCTGTTTCTGTCTCCCTCCCTCTGGTGTCTGTCTCCCTCTGGTGTCTGTCTCCTCTCGCTCTGTTTCTGTCTCCCTCTCCTCTGGTGTCTGTCTCCCTCTGGTGTCTGTCTCCTCTGGTGTCTGTCTCCTCTGGTGTCTGTTCTCTTCTCGCTTCTGTTTCTTGTTCCCCTTTCCTCTGGAGTCTGTCTCCTCTGGTGTCTGTCTCCCTGGTGTCTGTCTCCTCTGGGTGTCTGTCTCCTCTTTGGGTGTGTGCAACCATAAATGTTTCTGTCTCCACTCTCTGGTGTCATTCCCTGTTTCTGTCTCCCCCACTCAGGTAGAGCTGTTGTTTGTGAGGCTTGATCAGCACGCTTGGTTTCCTCTGATCCAGGCTGGATCTTTCTACAGACTCACGGCTCCTAACACCCAGGTACTCTATCCCTCCCTCCATCCCTCTCTCTGTCTGTCTCCTTCCATCCCTCTCTGTCTGTCTCCTTTCCATCCTCATATATCTGTCTGTCTCTATCCCTCCTCATTCCTCTCTCTCTGTCTCCCCCTATCCCTCTCTGTCTGTCTCCCTTCCATCCCTCTCTGTCTGTCTCCCATCCCTCTCCTCTCTGTCTGTCTCTATCCCTCCCTCCATCCCTCTCTCTCTGTCTGTCTCCTTCCATCCCTCTCTCTCTGTCTGTCTCTATCCTCTCTCTGTCTGTCTCTATCCTCCCTATTCCTCTCTCTGTCTGTCTCTTTATCCTCCTCATTCTCTCTCTCTCTGTCTCCCCTATCCCTCTCTCTGTCTGTCTCTATCCCTCCTCATTCCTCTCTCTGTCTCTATCCCTCCCTCCTCTCTCTCCATTCCTCCGTCAGCTCTGTATCCCCCACCTCCCTGTCTCCCTCTCCACCCCCTCGTTCTGTCTCCTCCTCCACCCCCTGGTTCTGTCTCCCTCCCTCCACCCCTCGCTCTGTCTCCCTCCCTCCCTCCACCTCCCGCTCTGTCTCCTCCTCCACCTCGCTCTTGTTCCCCCTCCCTCCACCTCCCTCGTTCTGTCTCCTCCCTCCCTCCACCCCTCGCTCTGTCTCCCTCCCTCCACCTCCTCCACCCCCTCGCTCTGTCTCCCTCCACCTCCCTCGTTCTGTCTCCCTCCCTCCTCCACCCCCTTGCTCTGTCTCCTCCCCCACCTCCCTCCACCCCTCGCTCTGCTTCTCCCCTTCCACCTCCTGCTCTTTTGTTCCTCTCCCTCTCCACCCCCTCGTTTTTCTCCTCCCTCCTTCCACTTCGTTCTGTCTCCCTCCCTCCCTCCACCCCCTCGCTCTGTTCCTCCTCCACCTCCCTCGCTCTGTCTCCCTCCCTCCACCTCCTCCCTCCTCTGTCTCCACCTCCTCCTCTGTCTCCCTCCCTCATCCCCTCGCTCTGTCTCCCCTCCCTCATCCCCCTCGCCATGTCTCTCCATCCCTCTCTTCCACACAAGGTTTTGACTTCTCTGTCATACCGTGTTGAATCTTGTCCATCCATCTTGTCTCAGGAGGACCACAATGGAAATAAGTCCCAGACTGTGTTGTGTGTTATCCTCCATTATTTAACTCATGTGTATGTCTGGCTTTCTCAGTTGTTCTGTGTGTAATCTCAAAATGGCTGAATTAATAAACTAGAAGACTGGGTTGTTTTTCTTTTGATCTAGTAAAGCTTTTGTTACGTGGAGTGTTTACTGCCTGATTGGCCTGTGTTCTGTCACTCAGGATCCCAGTGTTCTGATTGGCTGTCGTGTTGCTGGGAGGAGTGGTGTAGTGCTCCATACGAACCCCTCCTCCATGTGCGATCTGATTGAGGATCCACACCTGACCCACCCACTCCTGACCACGCCCTACTCCCAGGTGAGCCAGAGGAAAGCAACCCATTCTGATAATGGGATTCTGTGATATAACCACCAGACTAGTCCTGTCTGACATATAACCACCAGACTAGTCCTGTCTGACATATAACCACCAGACTAGTCCTGTCTGACATATAACCACCAGACTAGTCCTTTCTGACATATAACCACCAGACTAGTCCTTTCTGACATATAACCACCAGACTAGTCCTTTCTGACATATAACCACCAGACTAGTCCTTTCTGACATATAACCACCAGACTAGTCCTGTCTGGGCATATAACCACCAGACTAGTCCTGTTGTGACATATAACCACCAGACTAGTCCTTTCTGACATATAACCACCAGACTAGTCCTTTCTGACATATAACCACCAGACTAGTCCTTTCTGACATATAACCACCAGACTAGTCCTTTCTGACATATAACCACCAGACTAGTCCTGTCTGACATATAACCACCAGACTAGTCCTTTCTGACATATAACCACCAGACTAGTCCTGTCTGACATATAACCACCAGACTCCTCAGTCCTGTCTGACATATAACCACCAGACTATATAACCACCAGACTAGTCCTTTCTGACATATAACCACCAGACTAGTCCTTTCTGACATATAACCACCAGACTAGTCCTTTCTGACATATAACCACCAGACTAGTCCTTTCTGACATATAACCACCAGACTAGTCGCTTTCTGACTATATAACCACCAGACTAGTCCTTTCTGACATATAACCACCAGAACTAGTCCTTTCTGACATATAACCACCAGACTAGTCCTGTCTGACATATAACCACCAGACTAGTCCTGTCTGACATATAACCACCAGACTAGTCCTGTCTGACATATAACCACCAGACTAGTCCTTTCTGACATATAACCACCAGACTAGTCCTGTCTGACATATAACCACCAGACTAGTCCTGTCTGACATATAACCACCAGACTAGTCCTTTCTGACATATAACCACCAGACTAGTCCTTTCTGACATATAACCACCAGACTAGTCCTTTCTGACATATAACCACCAGACTAGTCCTTTCTGACATATAACCACCAGACTAGTCCTTTCTGACATATAACCACCAGACTAGTCCTTTCTGACATATAACCACCAGACTAGTCCTTTCTGACATATAACCACCAGACTAGTCCTTTCTGACATATAACCACCAGACTAGTCCTTTCTGACATATAACCACCAGACTAGTCCTTTCTGACATATAACCACCAGACTAGTCCTGTCTGACATATAACCACCAGACTAGTCCTGTCTGACATATAACCACCAGACTAGTCCTTTCTGACATATAACCACCAGACTAGTCCTGTCTGACATATAACCACCAGACTAGTCCTTTCTGACATATAACCACCAGACTAGTCCTTTCTGACATATAACCACCAGACTAGTCCTGTCTGACATATAACCACCAGACTAGTCCTTTCTGACATATAACCACCAGACTAGTCCTGTCTGACATATAACCACCAGACTAGTCCTTTCTGACATATAACCACCAGACTAGTCCTGTCTGACATATAACCACCAGACTAGTCCTTTCTGACATATAACCACCAGACTAGTCCTGTCTGACATATAACCACCAGACTAGTCCTGTCTGACATATAACCACCAGACTAGTCCTGTCTGACATATAACCACCAGACTAGTCCTGTCTGACATATAACCACCAGACTAGTCCTGTCTGACATATAACCACCAGACTAGTCCTGTCTGACATATAACCACCAGACTAGTCCTGTCTGACATATAACCACCAGACTAGTCCTGTCTGACATATAACCACCAGACTAGTCCTGTCTGACATATAACCACCAGACTAGTCCTGTCTGACATATAACCACCAGACTAGTCCTGTCTGACATATAACCACCAGACTAGTCCTGTCTGACATATAACCACCAGACTAGTCCTGTCTGACATATAACCACCAGACTAGTCCTGTCTGACATATAACCACCAGACTAGTCCTGTCTGACATATAACCACCAGACTAGTCCTGTCTGACATATAACCACCAGACTAGTCCTGTCTGACATATAACCACCAGACTAGTCCTGTCTGACATATAACCACCAGACTAGTCCTGTCTGACATATAACCACCAGACTAGTCCTGTCTGACATATAACCACCAGACTAGTCCTGTCTGACATATAACCACCAGACTAGTCCTGTCTGACATATAACCACCAGACTAGTCCTGTCTGACATATAACCACCAGACTAGTCCTGTCTGACATATAAC